>NC_052359.1:75344906-75480058 GCF_009727055.1 Benincasa hispida | reverse complement strand
AGAGAGTGGGGTGGAGTACCTGGAGAAATAGACGGGTGATGATCATTTGCAAGAAGTCTCCTAATGCATGGAAGAATTTCTCTCAATATTGCTTGGTCAATAGCTTACCCTGACCATTGGAAACTTCTGGCAATCTGTTGGGTCCGAGGGTTGGCCACTATGTTTGCTTAAAATTCGCTTCAGCTCATGGCGACGGTGATTCCCTCGGTGTCTAATCATTTGTGTCAATACTGGTGGCGAATGTTCAGCGCGGATTGTCGCTTAACAGCTTTCAATATTTGTGTTGCAAGCTCTTGGTCTGAGGTAAGTTTGTAAGGGATACTCCCAAATAA
This sequence comes from Benincasa hispida, assembly GCF_009727055.1. NCBI lineage: Eukaryota > Viridiplantae > Streptophyta > Magnoliopsida > Cucurbitales > Cucurbitaceae > Benincasa > Benincasa hispida. The sequence goes on along the minus strand of NC_052359.1, from coordinate 75,479,726 downwards.
AAAGGTTGCCTGCAGGAGACAGCAAACTCGAACAAACAATAGCTTCAAGTCCCAGCAATAGCCAAAAACTTGTGACAAAATAATTATAATTTCCGTCAAAGACTTGATGACTAAAATTAATGAAACGCAATATCGATGCATGCCTAGTGTGTATTGTTGATATTACAGCGTTGGATCCTAAAACTTTGCGTTAATGAATTATGCATGACGCATTGCATTCCTTGTCACGATAGTTTTCTTTGCACTCAACAGCCAAATATGAACGCAAGTTTCCGGGTGATCCCGAGGTCTGAAACTCAGGGACTTGTAACAATAGTACGTTATGCGGTAATTGTATGGGTGGTATAATAAATAGAATGATTGGGGTTTATGCTACAACTAGTCCCTACTTCTAAACTAACAACAGACGAATGAAAAGTATGAATGAATGTAAAGACACGACAAACTGTTGACGCATAGTAATGGATGATAAAATAAGATAAAATTGTGGAGAATGTCTTCATTCGCACCCATTTAAGATTGTACACCGCAAGGGCAACCTCAGCCAACGCAAGCTATGCGATCATGCTACACACACTGTAGCCTAATTCTACGATGTAATGCGATGTGTATACAAAAAAGTCAGGATTGACCGCATACCGCCACCATATCCTACTTCTTGGACGCATGCAATATCCTCTCCGTAGGGTGCATACGGTGTGTAATAGCAAATGGAGCTTATTCCTAAGTTCCCCATTCTTGCTTATGCGTTCCAATCCGCTCTTTTGAGTCTTAGATTTGGTTTTTAGATTACTCTTCCAAGTATGCCTAAATGAAAGAATGATGCGCTGATAGGACAAGGTAACGCATAAACTTGGCTGGCATAAGATTTTTTCCTATCTCTAGTGAATACTTGACTTACATTGCTTAATGCGAGCAACCAACTTAACCCTCCTGGGCAGTTAAGTTTGCAATCTTAAGGGTTGCGATGAAGACATCTCCACATTTTATCTATTTTTCCATCCATTTACTATGCGTCAACAGTTGTCGTGTCTTTACCTTTCATTCATACTTCTCATTGCGTTGTTGTTAGTTAGAAGTAGGACTAGTTGTAGCATAAAACCCCCAATCATTCTTTTATTCAACCACCGCATACACATTACCGCATACGTCTAGCTACAAGTCCCTGAGTTCGACCTCGGATCACCCGAGAAACTTGCGTTCACGTTATACTTGGCGTGAGTGCAAGAAAACTTGTGACAGGAATGCATGGTCATCGCATACATTCATTAACGCATAGTTTCAGTCCAACGCATGATAATCAACACATAACCTAGGACATGCATCGCATATTGCGTTCATTTAATTTTAGTCATCAAGTCTTTGACGGATAATTAATAATTTTTCGTCACCAAGTTTTTGGCGCTATTGCTGGGGACTTGACAGCTAATTGTTTGTTGAGTTTGTGTCTCTGCAGGCAACCTTTTTATCTTGGGAGTATTACAACTTATGAGACCAGGTTGCAACCAATATTGAAGTGTAAGCGATGCGCTGAATGCCAGTATTGACCACAAGATAGGAGGGCAATCAGTCGCATGAGCTGAAGGTAATTTTAAGCACATAGTGGCCAACATGCGCCCAACAATTGCCAGAAGTTCCAATGGTCAGGGTAAGCTTTTTGACCCAAGCAATTGAGAGAAATCTCCTGCATAGGAGACTTCTTGCGATGACAACACTCCAATTTCTCCAGGTACGTCTTCTACTCTATCTTTACCTTGCTTTCTTAGTTCAATTTATTTTTATTTTTATTATTATTTTGGATATATGGTTGCTTCCTTGGTTGTGGTGCGTTTGCTCCTTGTAGGTGCAACAATAAGTCTCCTCGGTGCGCAGTACAACGGAAGAAGTCCCTTCATCCTTCAATGCATGGCTTTGATCACGTGGATTCCAACGCATAATCACATGTGTTATTCCGGCTAAGGTCCTTTCTTGTTATCCTTTATGCATTATCCTTTTGAAATTCTCCTTGTCTGATTGCGTTCCTTTGCGATGCATCTATGATGGTACGTATAATTCACTGAAGCTACTAACTAAGAATCACAAGACGCCTCTTACTTTTAATAGCTTCTTCAAAATTTTAAAGTCTTAAGTTTTATTTTGCTCAAACCTTTGCTCAAACGTTTGTTACCTCATTCCTGTTGATTTTGTTTTTAGCTTTGCGGTGAGAACGCTGCCAACCTCTAAGTTTAGGGGTGGCAGTGGTCTCAGAGAATTGCGTTAATTTTATCTATGAAAAAAAAATTATATTTTGAGAATAATAACTCCACTATCAACGCAAGGGGGAAACCTATGTTGATAAGAGTTAAGTTGTGAAAGGTACTTACCCGTAGTTGGATGTCCGCATGACACACGTAGGGGCAAGCCAAAACGAAATTAAGTAGCTAAGATCAACGCATAAGCGCAACTCCTCTGTCAGGTGCAAGCCAAATCAAGCAAGACAAGAGTTGAGCTGAAGATGGAACGTAACCGAAGTTGGATGCCCGCATGACACACGTGAGGGTAAGCCAAAACGAAGAGCGTAACCAAGTTCAACGTTGCATTCTAATAAGTAATCGCAAAGTTTTGAATTATTTTGAACGAACGCATTCTCAAAAGCTAAACGCAAAGTTGCGGTGAATGAATAAACGATTTCATCTCCATCTTTCTTTACTTAGCATCTTTAACCTTCATTGCATCACTTAGTGAGATTGATTGAGTGTCGCATACTTAGTCATGCAGATTAGATATATAAAGCATGTAGCAAACCATTGGAAGATTTGCGTTGTGCGAGTGTGTGAGAAAACCTTATTTGCTTAGTGTAAAGTTGTAGCAACGCCTGTCTATAGGCGGACGCAACGCTTGTCTATGAGTAAAGTCAGCAAGAACTAACTGCTCGGGAGGGTAAATGGTTGGTTGCATTAAGCAATGTAAGCAAGTACTCACTAGAGATAGGAATAATCTTATGTCAGCCAAGTTTATGCGGTTACCTTGTCTTATGAGCGCATCATTCTTCATTTAGGCATACTTGGAAGAGTAGTCTAAAAACCAAATCTAAGACTCAGAGAGCGAATTGAAACGCATAAGCAAGAATGGGGAACTTAGGAATAAGCTCTGTTTGTTATTACACAGCGTATGCACCATACGGAGAGGATATTGCATGCGTCCAAGAAGTAGGAATGGTGGCGGTATGCGGTCATCCCAACTTTTTGAATACACATCACATTCGTCCTAGAATTAGGCTCAAGTGTGTGTAGCATGATCGCATAGCTTGCGTTGGCTGAGATTGCCCTTGCGGTCAATTTAAGGGATGCGATGAAGACATCCCCACATTTTATCTATTTTTCCATCCATTTACTACGCATCAACGATTGTCGTATCTCTACCTCTCATTTATACTTCTCATTGCGTTGTTTGTTAGTTAGAAGTAGGAGTAGTTGTAGCATAAAACCTCCAATCATTCTTTTATTCAACTGCCGCATACACATTACCCCATACGTCTAGCTACAAGTCCCTGAGTTTGACCTCGGATCACCCGAGAAACTTGCATTTGTGTTATACTTGGCATGAGCGCAAGAAAACTTGTGACAGGAACGCATGATCAACACATACATTCATTAATGCATAGTTTCAGTCCAATGCATGACCACCGACGCATGATAATCAACGCATAACCTAAGACATGCATCACATATTGCGTTCACCTAATTTTAGTCATCAAGTCTTTTATGGCTAATTAATAATTTTCGTCACCAATCTTCAAAGGTATGTTCAACCCCCATTGTTATTTAATGAGCATGCTTATTTTTTAGCCAAAATTAATGAAAATGATGCTTAATAATCTTATTTTCTTTCGCTGCACGTTTTTAGAAACTAAAAAATAAAGTTGTTATTGAAGTGTGGATTCAATAAAGTTGTTATTGAATACATGAATTACTTATTTCATTTCATAAATAAATCTAATAAACTAAAAGATCCATGATTATTACATGAGTACTTGCACTTTATGTGGAGACATAAGAGTGGATCATATTCGAGTAAATAGTCAAAATGATCTATAGTACGAATAAGGTTGGATACCTTATTCTAGTAACACTATCGAATGTTGCCCACTCTATAGTTGTTACAAGGATTTGTAGAGTGCTACAAACGAAGTGATCCTGATTGTCGTTCATGTGGTGACATGAGGAGGGGAGGCTTATTAAGCTAGCGTTGTTGAGCCAACCCTCATCAATGCAACTATAAGGATAATCTTGAATAAATAAGAGTTCATAGTTAGCTTAGGATTAAGGTTAAGTTACCTAGGTCATCGTTATGAAATAGTGAGTCTTAAATTGTAAATAGCATTATAAAGTAAGAATGACTTTATTTCTTGGTTCGATCTTATGCAAACTCATTGCACAAGATGCCCCCACTCCTAATGTCACCACATGAACGAATCAGAATCACTTCGTTTGTAGCATTTTACAACTCCTTGTAACAACTACAGAATGGGCCACATCCGATAGTGTTACCAGAATAAGGTATCCAACCTTATTCGTATACTATAGATCATTTTGACTATTTACTCAAATCTGATCCACTCTTGTGTCTCCACATAAAGTTCAGGTACTCATGTAATAGTCGTGGATCTTTTAGTTTATTGGATTTATTTCTGAAACGAAATAAGCAATTCATATATTCAATAACAACTTTATTGAATCCACAATTCAACAACTTATTGATTTACATAATAAGTTTATTATTTTACAAAACCACGAGTTTTAGGACATAAAACCCAACAAACTCCCACATGGACTAAAACTTCAGTGGTAATATACATATGAATACATAATGTTGAGTTTTTTAGTTTATAAAGAAATAAAATAAACTAGAGCATCATATACCCATAGTTTGCCTTTAGATATCACATATACTTAGGTTTCAATACTCATGGGTCAGGATCATAAAGCATTCTAATTCATCAATTTTGGCTTTAAAATAAGCATGTTCATGAGATGATAAGAACATTTCACACATACCTTGGAATATCAACTTCAAACTCGAAACTCAGCTGCAATTCTCCCTTCTTCTGGTCGTGAACTACTACTAGAGCTTCCTTACTATCCTCTATGAGCCTTAGATTGAATTGTCGGACTCAAAACAAGATTGAATTTAGGGAAAAAGAGGAGAAGTTCACTGGTTCATCACAGTTGAAGACCTTCTTCAACCTTCAAACATCTTCAGCAATATACTATAAATTGCATGACCATCTCCACTCAAATCTGAGTAATTTATACTCAGACTTCATGCAAGAACTCATTGCCTGAAGTAATTCCAGCTCCTACTTCAATTTGAGCTATAATTTAGGAGTGGAGTCATGAGGAAGGTGGTTACTTGTTAGTGGGAAAGTCCCACATTTGGGATTTTCCAAAAAATGTATTAAATTTCAATTTTTAATCAAATTAAAATTGAACTTAAATCAATTTTTAATTTTAAAATGACAAATCAATTTAATTTGAATTTTCTCAAAATTCAGTTTTTATTTAATTTTCCAAAAATTAAATTAAACAAAAATTTATTTTAATTAATTAAACAATTTAATTCATTCTATTAATTCCACCACCATGAATCCTTATTCATGAAATTAATATTTAAATCATATTTATTAATAGATTCTCCAATTTTATTTAATTTCATAATTAAACATGTAGCTATATCACATATAATTACTAATTCCCTTAATTTGGATTTGAACGATTCAAATTAACTTATCACGTTATTCTAAGGCTTATTCCCTTTGTGAGCTAGTAAGGGGATCTAATGGACCTACAGGTCATGGGCTCCAACATCCAAGATTAATTAGCTAAACTCTTTACACTGAATTAACCCCATTCGTTAACTACTATATCACTCCACTAAAGCCCAATAATTTCACTTCCCTCACTGTAGATATATTGTAGCCACTATAACTATGATTAGTAAGTTAATCATTCATTGGTTGTTCGTAATTATGGTTGGGTCAAATGGTTGTTTTACCCCCGAGATTACCTCTTGTTCCTTAAGTCTCACTGATCCTCTAATGAACAATTGGTTTGTGATCCGATCATCAAACCGAGTCTCTCTCGGGCCAATAAGAAGATGGGGCCCTTTGTTCAAGACCCGGAGTCAGCACTTAAGGGAACAACCTTTCTACTATCCCTAAAAGTGGGTAGGAGTGAATTCCTTCTTGCACCCTATGTCCCCAGCTGTCTACCCGGTCTTACCCCTGAAATGGGAGGTTTATTGAGTTAGCGCTGTTGAGCCAACCCTCACCTATGCAAATCTAAGGATAATCCCGAGTAAATAGGAGTCCATAGTTAGTTTAAGATTAAGGTTAAGTTACCTAGGTCATTGCTTTAAAATAGTCAGTCTTAAACAATAAACGGCGTTATTAAGTAAGAGTGACTTTATTTCTTGGTCCGATCTTATGCAAACTCATTGCATAGGATGCCCTCACTTCTTATATCACCACATGAACGAAAATCAGGATCACTTCGTTTGTAGCACTTTACAACTCTTTGTAACAACTACAGGGTGAGACACATCCAATAGTATTACCAGAATAAGGCACCCAACCTTATTCATATACTATAACCGTTTTGGCTATTTATTTGAACTTAATTCATCTTTATGTCTCCACATAAAGCTTAAGTATTCATATAATAGCCATGGATCTTAGTATATTGGATTTAGTCTTTACAAAATTTAATAACAACTTTATTGAATTAATGTCAAATGTTTAACTTTACAAACTGCAAGTTTTAGGATATTCAACCTAACAATAGCATGATTAATTGGGCAAGATTAAACCGAGGTAAACATGTGTGAGATCAAAAACAGTCTTAGACAACACATGCAATCGTAGTTTGTGCAACTAAATCATCAACTATAAATAGTACCATGAAGATTTTGCAAACAAGAAATTAATACAATTGATTTTTCAGATAAATTCAATAAAATTCCATTAAATATAATCTAAATCAAGCCCAATGAGTTCACAAAAGTCGATACAATTAACTAGAAATCTTCAAAAAAACCGAACATACAACTAAGTCTAAGAAATAATTACCTAGCCTTGCATAGGAATATGAAAAAATCAATGAATGAATATGGAAGAATGATGAATTTGATGAAAAATAGGCCAAAAATCCTCCCAATTGTTGTCCAAAATCGTTCTCCCTTTTGTATTTTTCTTCACACCTTTTGTTGTAACCAAAACCCTCTATTTGTAAAATGATCGCAGCGTCACGACGCTACCAAGAGCGTTGCAATGCTACTGCCGAATTAGACCTCAAACATCAAAGGAAAGGCGTAACACCGTTGCAACGGTTCGTTGCGCGCGTACGAAAGCCACTCGTCCGTTGGAGTTCACTGCGTTACAACGTTGCCCTGTTCGCTTGATTCTGTCAAATAGTGTCAAGCTGGATGGCCTGGCATTGGGACGCTGACTGCTTGTCCAGAATTTTATGCTCTCTGCCTTTCAGGGTCAAGGGAGAGTTGCAACATTGCCCTCAAGGGCAGTTTGGTCATTTTGACGTTTTTACTTAATATGGTGCATCCAACTCCCATTTTTGCTTCTTTTTGGCTCAGTTTTCATCCCAACAACACACTTGCTCTCCAAGGTCGCTTTACCTACAAATAAGAAAAATAAAGCATAAGATTTATTCAAATCAGTAGGATTAAGAACATAAAATTAACTCTTTTTTAGAGCTAACAAACACCCTCAACTTAACATTTGATCGTCCCCAACAAGGTCATAACATTCAATCACGCAGTCAATAAGGTACTGTTCACTTTCTTTAACGGTCCCCAACTCAAGTGTTAACAGTCTCTCGAGCTACACAATGACAACCTGAATTCAAACACTCAATTGAGGCTTATTGTAAAAGATACTTTTTTAATCAAACTCATGTATAAATGAACACTAAGGCCATGAAAAAAAAATTCCATAAATCAAGGAATACCCAGAAAAGTTTTATCATACTCTCATTTCATCTTCCCTCTAATCTTGCTCGGTTATTAGCTCAATACATGCCGTTCTTGCTAATCAAAGAGCAACACTTAACTAAGAGTGCCTAAAATTCACTGACAAAATATAGAGGGCATCGATTTTACCTAAAGGGCTAGCTTTCACACTCAACCATCAGAAACATATCCATTCTTTTCTCGCGAGGCCCGAACTAGACACGGCGAAGGTAGCTCTCTTTTTTCTTTTTTTCTTTTTTTTTTTTCTTCAAGCAACTAATTTGCTTATCTTTTTTTTTTTTTTCTCCTCTTATTCACACTAGGCCTTTTTTTTTCTCAATGTCTATTTTGCTCTCAGGCACTAAAAGTTACTCCTAAGCTAAAAGTGGGTCTTTCGAGGTGACAACGAAAATCCGAAAGGGATAACCCATTTCTAAGACTCTTTAGGATTTATATATAAATATAAAAAAAAAAATCGACCTAGGTTCATTATGCATGGTTTTTCATGAAAATACTTTTTAGAAAGAGTTCAAAATCATGAAAGAATTTTTTTTCTTAAACGCATAAAACTCAGTGAGTGCATCATCAACTTGTAATCGAAAGGAAACGAAAAACAGAGTAAACAGATCATGCAAAACCAAACATTCAAATAGATTTTCAGCATAGAGATTCTATTTCATTTCACAACAATCAATGAAAAATTATTCAGATCACAAAAACCCGAGCTCATATGCTCAAGGCTAATCAAAGAATACATGAATAAAAGAATCGATTCAATTATCAAAAGAATTCAGTAGTTGTGTTTACCTATACCAAGTATATCAAGAATCAATTATACCCAAAAAAAAACGTGTATGGTAAATTCCATTCACAAAATCAGAAAATAACAAGCATGTTTCATACCCATCACAAACTTTAACCAAGCTTATGGTCAGATGGTTGTTCTACCTAATTTCCAGTGGTGTTGAAGAATTTTGCTCATTGATTGTTGTTTTTTCAAATAACCTATCAATAGTCTTGGATGATATATTTCCCAGTGAAGCTATCAGTAATATTAATGATGATGGAGGTCGTTATTACAAAGCAATTGATTTGTCAAAGATTTTCCCTAATTTCCAAGTTAATATTTATGATATGTTTCCTTCCAAAGATGTGTTGTTGAATATTATGCAAGCTATTGCAATTAGAGATAACTTTCAATACCAGACTGTTAAATCAAATAAGCAAGTTTTGGTACTAAGTTGTCTTGTCGATAAATATAAATGGTTGATTCGTGCTCGTTCAATTGGAGATGATGGGAATTCTATGTAAATTTTTTGTACAGTTTTATAAGTTTATAGAATATACATGAATTTTAGATATATGTTTCACATATCAATATTTATACCTTTTTTGTTTGAACAGTTGGTATTTTTTTGTTTCCTTGCCTCCCTTATCAATTTTTCCTTTCTAACTTGAAGGGACACATTTTCCTCCTGTTTGCATAATAGTACATGAAATATAAATAACCGTTTGTATATAATTCAAGGCTATAGTAAATTATATATATCATCGTTTATATATTGAAGTATATAAACCATACAGTAAATGATATATACCACTTTATCATTATATTTTATATTACCTCATCGGTCTCAGAGCGTTCACATACAATTTCCTGAAACAAATTTCATAAGTTTATAGTTCTTTCATTATATTCCATCTTAATATATATAACAGAGTGTAGAATATTTTGAGTTATATCATGTTACCTCATCCATTATTTCATCTTCAGGCTCAATAGATGTTTCCCCAACAGCGTTTGTTTCACGATTTTCCCTCTACATGTATTTCACATAGAAAGAGTACTGCATTAATTTCAACAAAACCTATTGTGTCATAATCTTATTTTGTTAATGACATATACCTCAAAAGAGTATCTGTATAAAACTATTTGTGTCCCAACTATTTCTATTTCATCTTCTTCTTCAATTTCTTCTTCAAGTAGTACGACCCTCAATGGTATAAAGTCATCTGCCATGTCTTCTAATAGTCGGTCAAAAAAGTTTGAAGATATTTGCTTTTCACCTTCATTGTTGAGGTATTTATTTTTCATCCTATATGATAAATAAAGAAGAATAATTTCTTATAGGAAATGGTAGATAAACCAATATATATTAGTAACATACTTACATCATCTGAAGAAATGTTGAGAACAACATTTTTTTGAGTTTTCACATTGGATCTCATTCTACTGGTAGATGCCAAAAGTCTATCATTTCTCATTCTGTTTAAAGTTTGGCACAATAATTTAGCACGTACCATTTTCCTGTAGTTATTGGAACTAAGTCATGTACACATTGTGTATCAAATTATCATATGTATATATTCATCACATTTCGACATATAACAAATATACTGAGATAATGTATTAATAATCCCGAGTTGGCTAAAAACAAACTTTCCATATTGTCTATATCATCTTGGAGATAATTCATTGTGGGTGCAACTTATTAACAATAAACACCTGTACATATCATTTCATTTATATATGATAATATGTTTTGGAATTAATCATTTGTACATATTCATCTATTCCTCTGTATATGGCAAATAAACATCTATATGGTATATAGCAAATAAGCATCATAACAGTTATACTAAGACTTATATAAGATAGTATATAGCAAATAAAGTTCAGAACAGTCCTATGATATTAAAAAGCATTTCTATATACTTTTCATCATATTCAAATGGTTATATATATTTAATAAACATCAGCCAATATATCCCTCTAAAGTAACTTAGGTATATATTTCGTCAAATATCAGTCTATAACAAACATACTGAGATAATATATTAATAAACATGAGTTGGCAAGCTTTTCCACATTATCTATATCTACTTCAGGAAAAGTTTTTGTCTATGCAGTTTATTATCAATAAAAATCATTTTATGTAGTTTATTATCAATAAACACCAGTACATAGTCTACTAGTCGTATATGGCAAATATAGATTAGTTGTTATGTTCCACAGTGTACATTTTTCAATAAACACCAGTACATAGATTTTTTCCTATAGTAGTATCATAGAGGGATATATCTTTTTCAATTTGGTCGTCGATTGCAATAGGTATTAGGGCAATACTAGAAAATTTTCAATTTCGCCGTCATTTGTAGTAGGTATTTCGTCATCGATTATACATTCATAGTCGGAAGAAGAATAACAAAGAAGAATGGTCGCCCGACAAGAAAAATCCTCATCAAACATTCGCCTACTGTCTGCCATCGATAATCCAATGTTGATATTCTGTCGAACGGTCGCCTACAGTCCAATCATCGTTGATATTCTGTTGGCCTTTGTCGTTGATCGTTGGTCGTCGAATGAAGAAGAAGGAAGAAGATGCCTAAACCTTATCGTTGGAACCCTTGTCGATCCAAAACTTATTGGAGGTGGGGAGAAAGTGAAAAGACATGGGGGAGAAGATTCATTAGAATAAGAATTTTTTGAAATAAATAAAATAAAATAATTAATTATGGCAGCTAAACGTGTGTATGAACTTTGTCGTTGGAACCCTTGGTGATTGAAAACTGAAAGGAGGTGGGAGAGAAGCTTCATTGGAAATAGGGGGTGTGTGTGTGTGAGGGTGGGCAAATTGGACATTTTTGTAGGAACATAGAATGTTGGAGACATTAATATATTATGGGCTTTATTTTAAGGCCTTTTGTGTAGAAGCCCCTTTATCATAATCTATTTTGCCTTCTCTATAATCCATCCGAGATTTTCTGAAAATTGATTAATGTTTATAATTAAAAACTTATTATTATTAATGCGATAAATAAAAATCAAATCTAAAAATAATGCGATAAAAGAAAAAAGATAGATACTATTCTATCTAATGTTATAAAGAAAAATTGGATATAAAAAAGATCTAAAACAAATACAATAATCATACTACACAAATGATGCAAAAATCAAATCTAAAAAATGACGAAATAAATACAATAATGATATTGTTTAATATCTTTAATTAAAATTATTTCATATATTCATACGAAAAGGGGAAGAAATCAAGAGCTTTTCACTTGAGCCCATATTAGATAGTATATAGATTTATATTTACATTGGTAATCAATCGATGATATTCTTTTATATTTGGTAAATATTTTATAAAATATTGATTAATCCTTAATTGTGATGTTTTAATCCTTTCATTTAACTGACAAATATTTTGATATCCAATCTCAAAATATTGAACATGTATGTATTTTGACGACTAAAAATAAGCTTGGTCTCTCAACAAAATCATTGAATGTTCTTTTAAGAAAAATGTTAAATCGACGATCAATCCAAAAGTAAATGGGTGAATGTAAATTTAATGTCATATCAACATTTTAACACTTTCTCTTGGAGAGGAAATGAGATATTATAAAGATTTAAACATGAGACGTCCTACTCTGATATCATGTTAAATCATTAACGGATCTAAAAATAGAAAAGATAAATTTAATATTACATAAAAATAAAAAATAAAAAAAAAAAATACTCTCACAATCTCACTCATCTTTGGCTTCTTAATTATGAGGCTTGGATTGAAAGCTTAAAATATGGCGCGTGAAGGTAGGTATGAGTTATAGAAAAAGGAAAAATAGACAAGGCATTGTTTGAGCGACAATGATGTTTGTCCACCCACGCTTTCATTATTCAAACCATCCACACCTAATTCTCAAATATTGTGTGCCCTTTCCCATATTGCAATACAATGTTCTCAGGGTGGTGTTTTTTCCAACAACTATTAGTCGACTTTTAAACATGTTCGAGAAATAACATAATAGTTAAAATCACTTTTATCATATTTTAGAAGTCGTTTTTTTATGCCATTTACAAATGATAAGTATTCGGTTTTGAAGGGAGAACTTCATTTTCATAATAATTTTAGTGTTTGACAACTATACTCAAAATGACTTTTTAACAAATGAGTTTCAGAAATAAGTTATTTTGAGTGTCGTTGGATTCTAACATGTAGAAAATAGATTTTTTAGTCTTTAATTGAAAATTCCTTACAAATTTTTCAAGATATGTGAAAATGACCGAAATATCTTGTTTGAAGGCATGAGTATTAAGTACGGGTAAGGTTTTTTTTTTCCTCAAAACGATTTATGAAAAATTCAACTACAATAACTAGAACCCTCTTTGATAATTATTTGGTTTTTGATTTTGTGTTTTTTTTTTTTTAATTAAGTTTATAGACACTACTTCTACTGTTAAATTTTCTCGTTTGTTATCTACTTTTTATCAATAGTTTAAAAAAATAAGCCAAAAATTTTAAAAACTAAAAAAGTGGCTTTTAAAAAGTTGTTTTTGTTTTTGGAATTTGACTAAGAATTGAACCATTGTACTTAAAAAATGCAAATCATTATATGAAATGTAGAAGAAATAGTCTTAATTTTTAAAAGTAAAAATAAAAAATGAAATGGATACCAATGAAATATAAAATAGTTAAATTTATGTTTTTTTTAACAATAAATGGAGCTATAGGGAGATGTGAACCTCGATTGTAAAGTATGTGAAGTACCTTCCAATTACTATGAGTTATTCTCACTTTAACAGATTTATATGAAATTTTTATGAACTTAAATATAACATTTGAATGTGCAGGAATTAAAATAAAAATCAAAGTTTAGTGGCTAAAGTAAAATTTTAACTATTAAATTTGATATTCTCAAAAAAAAATATATTAAATTTGATATAATATTCACAATGGATATGAATTAAAATATGCCATTTATTTAGAGTGTGAATGAATCAATCACTTCATTTACAAGAAAAATAAATAAAGATTCTTCTATATTATAATTAAAAGAGAGAGAAAAAGAGATTGAAAGAGGGGAAAAAACGGAAAAAGAGAAAATGGGCTTTTAATAATCAAAAAGATTTGGTTTGGTTTGATTTATATCCATTTTAAATTAATTACTCTAAAATTAATATATATATATATATATATATATATATAAAAGCATTTTATGCTAAGGCTCTATGTTAAGTTAATGTTTAATATATATGTATTTTTTTCCTTTTGTGTGTAGTAATTAATGGCTAGTTAGAAATGAGAAATGATATTCTTAAACCATGTTTAGTACAAGTTTTTAACATTGGGAATGTGAATATTTTATTACAAAACATTTCATATTCTCATCCGTTGATGTTTTTCATAACCATCAAAAATAGATGGTTTTCTCCATTTCAATGGTTTTTCTCTCTCTTACCTTTTAACTTTTCATTTTATTTACTTTTCTTCTTTGTTGATAGTGATTAATATATTTAATTTTTATAAATATATTTAAATACATATATGATTAATTTAATTAATAATCATGTTAATATAATAATTTATTCTATTATAAATTAATGTAATAAAAATGATTAAGTTCAAGAATAATGTAATTTTTTAAAGTAATGACAAAAATAGTATATATAGGAAGAAATTACATAAGTGGAATAAAAAAGTATTAAGAAAAATAGGGTAATTGTTTTCACAATTTTCCATATTAATAAGTTTCTATATAAAAAAATTTGAAACCAAACTCGTGGACGGGGTCCACAATTTCCATATTTTTATTTTTGTTTTAATTGTTTTCACAATTTCCCATATTAATAAGTTATCATTTAAAAAAGATCGAGAAAATTTTAAATTAATTACATGTCGCTATTATATTAATTTTTGCATTAAATGAAATTTTAATGAGAGGTATATATATATATATATCTTTTTTGAATGAAAAATCTTAAGGTGAAATTTTAGAATATACAAAACATTCAATTTTTATTCACGTTGGTAAATTAAAATTTGCTTCATCTAACAAATTTGTTAATATAACATTATATTCAAGTTCTCATTAAGAAAAAAAAAAAAAAAAAAAAAAAAAAAAAAAAAAAAAAACTCAACTTCATGTTAATGGTAACAGTTTATTTTTAAAAAAAATGAAAGGATTTGCTTTCAAAATCTATAAATATTAAAACCAACTCAATTTTTATCAATACTTTCAAACCAACTCTATTTTTGTCAATCAATATTAAAATAACATTATTTTAAAAAAAAAAATCCTAAAATTAAATTTGAGTCAAATGTAATGTTTGTTTTTAATTCCTAATTCATGAATTTTCTAAAAAATGAATAAGTAGATATTGTAAAAAAAATCTCATAAATAGATTTTAAATTTAATTGATATATATAATGGATAGAATATGAAAATCAATATTTTCAAATTCTATAACAAAAAAATTCCTAATCTTTGATACTCAAACATTTTGTTTAAAAAAATGGTTAAACCTTCTATTTATTTATTTTTATTCTTTCAAATGGTCATACATTAATATCCCTCCCAAAATGGTCAAACATTATTCATGATTTAGCCTTAAATCTTTGTGTGGTAGGAAAATCGTGGACCGATTTAACCTTAAATCATGGGCCCAATACATGATTTATATGCTGAGTCAGCACTCGTGGACCCCGTACAACCCTATTTTATTCAATACTTTCAAACCAACAATATTTTTGTCAATAAATATTAAAATTTCATTATTTTTAAAAAATCGTAATAAAAAGGAATTAGCAAACGAAAATTAATTATTATACTTTATAATTACATAACTAAACACATCTTTCATTTTCAGACATCTTATTCCTATAAATCTTATTCTCAGGCATTATTTATTTTCAGACATCTACAAAACATTAATCCAATGACTCTTAAGTGTATGTAGATCAATTTTGAACGTCTTAAAAGTGGATGATTTGTAAGTTAATTTTCTGGAATTTTGGTGGAAAAATTATATACTTACCTTCTTTTTTTAGTAAACATTTAGCTAGCCACTTTAGACTATGATATGTTTTTACCCAATTATTTTTTAAGTAAATAAAAAAATATCTCAATTAGAGAATAAATCTATAGATTTTAAAATAATTCAAAACAATGGATAAATATCATTTTGTCTTAAAAATTGATATTATGTTTTTACTTTCAAAATCTTTTTTTTAGTTTACATGTAGAGGAAAGATTTGAACTGGTCGATGAAATATACTTTAACCAGTAGAGTTATATATTCAAATAGACATATTAAAAAAAATCTGACTAATTGTTAATCATAAATAATATTTGTATCATCAATTTAAAATAATATGTTAAATATTTATTAATTATATTTTCTCTGCATACATGGAAAAAAGAGAGATCACACAAATGAATTGAAACAAAAACACACAAAAAAAGATACCCAATTTCAAATCAATTTAATGAAAATTGTAGTGTCCATATCATTCTAAGGTTTGTTAGAAGAATTTCATGGGAAAATAAGAGGTTTATGCTGTTACTTGCAACAAGACAAGGAATGCATAGAGAAAAAAGGTTTGTGCTAAATTTGCTGAAAAAATTAAAAACTAGATAATTTTTTCAAAAATTTTCCCCCATTTGAGACTACTCTAATCAACAATTTTTATTTGATTTGATACTGCTTAATTTAATTTTGATTTTTTTGCCCTTCAACATTCAGCTAAAATATGAAAATTTCACAAGATATCTTTTAATTAATTCTTAATTTTTATTAGGATTTTAAAATTGCAGCCTTACCCTTACCGTATAAAAAAAATTAATTACACTATTCCATAAAAAAAAAATATTATTGAAATTAATTAAACATAAAGATGCTTAAAAAGTAGTTTTAGCTAAAACATTTAACTAATTTTCTCCTACCAAACATTTTTCACATATCAAACACAGTTAACTTATTTTTGTTATTTATTTAAAAGAACCTTATTTTTATTATTTCCAAAGTCATTGGATTTGTTCACATCATTCTCTCACGATGACTCACCCAACCGATCAAGCCTAAAGATGCTAAGAAAGGTCGTTTTATAAAATGATCAACACCATATATGTGTTCGGGCTGTGAGAATCGTCATCGTCCACGACTTCTAACCGAACAAAAATTATTTATAAATTTACCGAACAACTACTTATTGCACAAATGGTAAGTACGGGATCGAACCAAAGAGAGATCAAGAATTAATTCTCTACTAAACTTAATTTGACAGTAGAAAGTAGTAAAAACGGGGAGTTTTGTTGTTTGATTGGAATAAAATAACATGCATGAATTTAAATTGCAAAGGAAAAATGTAATCTAGGATTGGAGTATATCTAATTTCTAGAGTAAGAGGGAGAATTCTATGTAATTTCTATCATGGAGTTCATTAATCAAACAAACATTTCATTCTATGTATGCACAACTACTAAATCAATTCGACTTAACTGGTCTCTACAAAGGTCGACAACTAATTAAAACCAGATCAATCAAGCGTCCTGGGCAATAATTAAGGTTGGAAAGTCATTCCTTAGTTATACTATATGCTTTTAATTCTATTGGGTTTAATAGCGTTCATATAGAAATAAAATTCATATGCATGAAGATCAAGGATTCACATTCAATCATATGCTGCCGGGGCAAATTCAATCATATGCTACCGAGGTAAATTCAAGCATAGACGAACACAAGAAAACGAGTGAGCTTGAAATTAGCAAAGATATGCAATTATGATTGGGTTGTCAATCCAACACATAAAAGTAAATCTAAATTAGATCAAGATTCAATGAAAGCATATAGTTGAAATACCTTAAATCCAATTAAAGAAATCTCAAGAAATTGAACATGGAACCTCTTACTCAAAGAAATTAGATAGGAATTACCTTATAAATTCATAGACAAATTCAAGAAGAAAATCTGATCCATGATTACAACTTAAAAGAAAATTAAAAATCTAACCTATTGATGCTGAAAAAATAAAGGGGAAGGAAGAAAACTAGACCTCTCCTCGGCCTTCATCAAAATCGGCATCTCCAACTAACCCTCGAATGAAGAAAAAAAATATTTATAGAAATTGGCTTCGCGTTGCAATGCTCTTATCGATCCAGCCCTCAAGTGTCAAGGTGGTGTTGCGGCTTTTGGTGCGACGCTACATTACGCGCGTGCGCTTATGGCACTCTGTTAATCTTCACAGCGTTGCACGACTCTTGCGGAGCATTGCGACGCTACCTTGCATCCATGCATTCTAATTTACAATGTTGCACAGGAGCATTACATGATGGCTGCAACGCTCCAATCGATGGTAGAATTGTAATTTTTGGGTCTTTATCCTATTTGGTGCATCCAAACTTCAAATTAGCTCATTTTTTGCTCACTTTTCTTCTAATTGGTTTCCTTCTACAAAATAGGATAATTAAACATCAAAAATCTATTTACGAGTCCAAATTAAGCTAGAAATTATAGCTCTTTCTGAGAGCTATCAAACACCCCCAACTTAATTTTTATTCATTCTGATCAAGGTAAATGTTGGGTTTTATGTCCTAAAAACTCGCAGTTTGTAAAATGATAAACATTTTCTATAATCAATATACTTGTTATTGATCTCATTGAAAATCTAAATTCAATAAACTAAGACTCATGACTATTGTATGAGTACTTGAACTTTATGTGGAGACATAAGAGTGGATCAGGTTTGAGTAAATAGTCAAAATGATCTATGGTACATGAATGAGGTTGGGTACCTTATTCTAGTAACACCATTGAATGCGGCCTACTCTGTAGTTGTTACAAAGAGTTGTAAAATGCTGCATACGATGTGATCCTAATTCGTACATGTTATGACATAAGGAGTGGAGGCGTCCTATGCAATGAGTTTGCATAAGATCAGGACCAAGAAATAAGTCACTCTTACTTTATAACGATGTTTACTGTTTAAGACTAACTATTTCACCTAAATGACCTAGGTAACTCGATCTTAATCCTGAGCTAACTATGAACTTCTGTTTATTCAAGTTGCCCTTAGATTTGCATAGTTAAGGGTTGGCTCAACAGCGCCGGCTCAATAAGACATCCCATTTCAGGGGTAAGACCAGATAGATAGTTAGGGACATAGGGTGCAAGAAATAGTTCACACCTACCCGATTTAGGGATAGAAGAAAGGTTGTTCTCTCAAGTAGTGAATCCTGGTCTTGAACAAGGGGCCCCACCCTCTCACTGGGCTGAGAGAGTTTGGTTTAGTGATTGGATCACAAACAAGTTGTTCATAGAGGATCAGTAGGGACTTGAGGAATAAGACATAATCTCGGGGGTAAAATAGATATTTGACCCAGCCGTTATTACGAACGACCTATGAAGGGTTGACTTGCTGATTATAGTTAAATCATGTGGACATAATATATCTACAGTGAGGGGAGTGCAACTATGAGCTTTAGTGGAATGACCATTAGTTAACGAATGGAGATTAATTTGGTCTAGTGAATTTAGCTAATTAATCTTGGATCGTTGGAGCCCATGATCTGTAGGTCCGCGAGATCCTCCTACTAGCTCGTAATGGACTAGCTCTAGAATAGCGTGATAAGTTAATTTGAAACGTTCAAATTAGAATTAAGGGAATTAATAATTATATGAGATATAATTATGTTTAATTTTAGAATTAAACGGAATAGGAGAATTTATATATTTAAATATGATTTAAATATATAAAGATGGATATGTGTTAAAATTAATTTAATATTTGATATTNATATTTAAATATGATTTAAATATATAAAGATGGATATGTGTTAAAATTAATTTAATATTTGATATTAAATTAATTAAGTTTTATTAAATAATTAATTTATGAAATTAATTAAATTTTCATTTTTAAAATCAAATAGATTTATAAAATCAAATTTTGATTTTTAGATAAAATTGAAAAATTTGAAAAAATTGAAAAATAAAAATACAAAATGAAAAAATGGGTTTTTTCATATCCATCACCTAAGTAACTCACACATGAAGTATTAACATTACCTTGTCCTCTCCAAGCATGAGCTGCAACTCATGCAACTCTTCTCTTTGCATGTTGATTTGCAATATAATGAAGAGATTGGAGTGAAAATCGGGCATGCAATCTAAAGAGTTTTGAGAGAAAAACTGGTTTGAAGAAAGGTTCTTCAACAAGGTTGTAGCAATGAACTTTTCTCCTTCATCCCTTGATTCAAGCTTGTTTTGAGTCCCACAACTCAATCTAGAGCACCAAGAAAATAGTGGGGAAGATCTTGAGGTGGTCTACAACAAGATATGGAGAAGATAGCAGCTGGAGATGGAGCTTTGAAGAAGTTCTACAAGAAGTATGTCTTGAAACTTACTTTTTCTACAAAAGCATGTTTTATATTTTGCCAAAATTAGTGAATTTGAATGCTTAGATAATCTTTGTGCTCCCGCTGATGTTGATACAATCCTACAGTAAAAACAAATTTAAGCCATACATTCAATCTTACAAAAAAAAACATGCTTGCTCAAATTGCTAAGGTTGTTACTCTAGTCTCAACAATAAAATAGGATGAAATTTGAAATCAATAATGAAGTTTGGTTATAATAAATCAATGAAGCACATTTTTAAGAATGATTGTAAATGTATTCGTGTATGAGTGAGCCTAGAGCTTTGTTAGTTAAGCTTGCACGACCCAGAAAGGTTTTATAAGGTTCTCAATACATTTTTCCCCTACTCTGACTCAATTATCGACTTCAGACATACCAAACTTGTAAAAAAGAGCTACACTAAGATAAGGGTATCTAAACTCATGCACGCAAAACATAGAAGGTATTTGTTTTACCTAGAGGGCTAGCTTTCACACTCAACCGTCGGGAACCTATCCACTCTTTTCTCGTATGGCCCTAACTAGATACGGCGGAGGTAGCTCTTTTCACCTCTACCCTTACACACACACACACATATATAGGTAGGTTAGCAATTGCCTCATTTCATTATTATTGTTATATATTTTTTTCAGCAACTAATTTGCTCCCTTTTTTTATTCACACCAAACCCTTTTTTATCCACTTTGTCTAGTTTTGTTCTAAAACAAGTAAGGTTACTCCTAAGTCAAAGGTGAGCCTTTCAAGGTGACAACAGAAATACAAACTAGATAATACAGTTCTAAGTATGCAAGACCTAAGTTCATAAAAACAATGACTTAAAGATGCATAAGAGACAATAATTTTTTTAAAAAAATTGAGCTAAAAATCAGGATTATGCACTCCTAACATTATTTCATGTAAATTTTATCATAGGAAGAGTACGTCATAAACTACAATCATAACAAACTAAGCAATAGAGCAAGAAAAATTTAAGCACACAAGCATTGTCCGAGCATAGCGCCAAAGGACCCTAAGTTATAAAGAAACACTACCCAACGAGTACCCCACCCCCAACTTAAATCAATACATTGTCTCCAATGTATCTCTAAATTAAGTCTATGAAATAAAAAGGGATAAGGGAACAGAAAGACTCCCCTGATAATGTTCTCATTCACGAGGTGGTGGATAGGCTGACATGACTTCATTCATTTTTTTTTTCATTCTTTCTATGTAAAGGCCAAGGAGAGATACCTACAAAAGAAAAACAAAGAAAAAATCAAAACAACAAAGGGAAAACTACAATAAAGTAGTTAGCTAAAAACTAAAAGAAAAGAAAAAGAAAGCAAAAAAAAAAAAACAAACAACGAAAATAAAGAAAGGAAAGGAAAGATACTACCGAGGGCAATAAGGGATGGTGGAGGAAATGGCTAGCCATCAGCCTGAGTGGGCGAGTCTGACTCTCTCTGTAGGTCGCATTGAAACCCGATGTTAATGTAGTAAAGGCACTTTTGCTTATATATGAAGTTAGCAGTCCTCTCCACATGCCTAGCTCGATAGGCAGCCTCAAAAATTAGCCTTGATTCCTCTATCACTATCTTGAGAGCTCTATCACTCGTCGACTCCTCCTCGATCGGCACATCGTACTGATCCTGGGGATCAGCACAGGGAAGTTCCTCCTCAGGGATCTCCTCATCATCATGCTCCTCCTATGGTGCTCTTCCAGACCACGACCATGGAATGCAACAATAGTAGTCTTGCAAATGGGATCTCGATGCCTCGTCTGAAGGAAAGAGTTTCCGTGAGCGCGTTCGGATCTTTCCTATTTCATTATGACCGAATTACCACACACACATTCTAAACAATAGTTATGCAATTTAACACTAATTAACAGCATGCTTTCAAAAATAAAATACAAGAGTTTGAGTTCACATACCAGTTGAAAATTGTCTTCACAATAAACTCAACCCAGCAGAAGCAACCCTCTACGACCTTTATCGCCCAGTAAAACAGTCGGCTACGGAAGCACGATTGTCTACACAAACAGTAGCAAACGAAAAAGCACGAGCAAGCAGGAGCGGGGACGACATCACTACTTAGAGCCCTTGGTATTCTCGAAGTGAGAATCCAAAGAGTGGTCTTTGTTGAATTTGATAAAGAAAGAAGGAAAGGGTTGATCGTGTAGAATGATAAGTAGGTGGGAGAAGGTTATCGTATAACGGATGCTTATTATGTAGAGAAAGCTACACGATCGTGTAAGTTTTACTAAGCGATCGTCTAGTATTTAATAAGCGATCATTTAGAAAACTCGGCACGATAAGAAATCATTTAGAAAAGCTAAGTGATCGTTTAGAGACTGCGTGCGATCGTCTAGACGCAGAATGTGCGATCGTTTAAGCGATAGGGCACTATCGTATAAGCTCTCAGCTAAGCGATCAAAACGTTTCACACCTTTTGTGATTTTTTCGAACTCTTTGTAAAATGAAGCAAATTTTCATTTTATTCTTCAGTTACAATAACCGAATAATAATTCTCCCACTAACGCATGATTGAGGAGAGGTTTTCGGCCAATTATCACATAATTAACCAATTTAATCAATAAATGAATATAATCATATCATATTCTTACCCTATAGTTTGATATCATATATCTACTATAGTAATTTCTCCTCCACTTGATATAAATCATATTTATATCTAATTTCCTCCAAAATAATGTATCTCATACTTTTACTCAATTATATCATATATAATCGAACTCCCTATTGTAATTTTGAACATTTCAAATTGACCCAAAAACTGAATCTCCACTTTATCCAAGCTACCTAGAGGAGCATATGGACCTATGGCCCGAAGCTCCAACGGTACGTGAATACTAAACTCTTTAGCCACGAGATCCACCATCTGTTAACTGCTAGACATTCCACTAAAGACCAACAGTTGAACTCTTCTTACCATAGATATATTTCTGTGTCCATTGGATATAACCAATCATGAATACGATGACCCTTCACAGATGCTCGTAAGTACAGTTGGGCTAATTTACCATTTTGTCCCTTTAGTTACATCTCACTCCTTAAGTATCACTGATTCCTCTAATGAACAATACAACATAGTCCAACTATGTGTGAACACCTCTCGAGCAAAGAGAAGGTGTGTGGTGCCACATCGTTCAAGCCCTAGAATCAACCCTTAAGGGAGCTATCTATCTACTTGTCTCTACTTCGGGAAAGAAGTGAATTTCATTTTGTGTAGTTGAGTTCCTAGCTTCCAAATCAGACGAATCCCCAAAATGGTATGTTTGAATCGGCAACCTGGCTACTCGCAGCCATACAAATCAAAGAACCGCTCTCAATGGCAGGAGTTCCCAACTCACTCAGGATTGAGGTCATGTTACTTATAGTCATCCTAGTGAAGTGAAGTCTTTGTCATAAACGGTGTTATATAATGAGACGTTAACACTTTGTGGTCAGGTCTTATACAAACTCTTTGTATACAATGCCCCCGCTCACATGTCCCCTACACGAATGATCAAGATCAGACTATCTGTGACAAGTCACAACACTTGTAACCATTCCACAAAGCGGGCCACATCCGTAGTGTTACCAGGATAAGGTTTTCATCCTATATCTATATAGTACAGACCATTTTGGTTATCACTCAAGACATGATCCATTTGTATGTCACCACATACATGCTTAACTTACATACCGATAACCAGGAATTTTATGTTTATTGGTTTGTGGTAAAGCAAATAAAACATACAATAGAGCAAAATCAAGAAGTGAAATAAAATATCATATATTATACATCATAAGCGTTCGTACAAACTATTTACAAACTATAGGACACAAGATTTTAGAACATTAACCCTAACACCATCCTCTTTTTGTCTCTCGAGATCTCTACCCGAACCTACGACACAACTCGGTGATCAAGCTGGGGTGCCCGAGGCTACCCGTGTTGGAACACCATCTACACCAACGAATGAAGGCTCTAATGACCCTACCCGCGTTAATGGATCTACCTTAAATGAGACAGAAGATGAGTTCTGCCCTATCTTTAGTGAAGTCGATCAAGCAAAGCACCGCCATTGGTATGGAGAAAATAAATGTATGCCAAATCTGATCGGAAACGGTCATTTTCGTTCCCTTAAACCGGACCACTACACCGTGCGAACAGACCCATTCGACTCAAGGCCCACAGAGAACTTCAATTACATCCCGTTCCTGAAACTACTACGAGCAGAACCTACCATACTCATTATTGAAGTTCGTTAACCCATAAACTTCATTTATACGGAGAGGGGAGAAAGACACTCAAACGCTCCACACCAATGAGAAATCCCTATCCTCATTAATGTTGGTGTAGAATTTCCTGGCTAAAGGAACAACCATCTCACCAGGACGACTTGCGAGGAACTCCCAGCCACACTGTTATATCTCAACAATGATGTGGGGGTAGAAGTTGGGCTTTAGAGATAAGGCCCTTTCGGGACCAATCTCCTAGTGGACACAACATGATGGAACCGATCTAAAGCTCCTTGAGCACGAACCTAGGGTGCTGGAACTGAGGCTCAGGATCACGATCCCTATGACTCGAACTAACCACCTTTTTACCCTTGTCTTTCCTAGGACCCATCGAAATTCTAACGAATAAGCTCACAACCTTTGGGTGAAAACTTAGGGGAAACAATGGAAACCTCTAAACTCAACCAAATTAACCAAAAAATCCAAAATCAAATCCAACCCTAACCTGGAAGTAAAAAGTCCCAACAATTTATATCATAATGCACTTCAAAAATTCAACTCCAAACCACTCCAATCTTCAAATTTCAGCAAATATTCCATAAATCCAAAGTTCTTAACCTAAATCTTGAAAAATCTCAAAAGAAAAAGAGACAAAAAAAACCAAAGAATTATCTCTAGGTCGAAAGTGTGTGGATTGAATCCCGAGAGGAAGTGTGATGAAGCCTTGCATTCAATTTTTCCATTTAAAAGGAAACAAAAGACAACAAGCATACTAAAGTAGAATGGAATAAGATAAAAATTATATTAAGCATGCATTATAAAGGAGAAACAAAGGGAATGATTCTTACTTTCGTAGATTCCCAAACTTCTCAAATTCCTCTTGTTCTTCACACATACGTCTTCTCAACGATCACCGATACCACTACAAGAATAACCTTGTTATTCTCTAGGATTCCAAGAGTAGGATGAGTAGTCTTCAACACTTGGAAATGGAAGAGACAGAGAGAGTGTAGAGAGGAATTAATTTTGGAGGGTAGGGTATGATTTTGCACAAAAGAATGCTTGCCTTAAGTAGGCTAATAGAATGAATTTATATGGAGAATTGTTTATTCCTTTTCCAAGTATTTTCCTTTTTATCCTTGATGCCAATTAATTAAATAACCCCTTATTTAATTAATTGGCACATGAATTAAATGCCATATATTAAATCTAATTTAATATATAGTTAATTAATTAAAATATAAAAATCTCATGTTTATATGCTTCCACCTCTCTAACATTATAATTAATTAAATCTTCATGAATCTAATTTACATGAATTAAATATTTGAATCTCATTCAAATATTTCTCACTAACATAATTGAATTATAGATCACATCTATAATTTATTATAGATTAATCACATATATATACAATTTTCTCAATTGATTTGAACAATTCAAATCATTCCTCATTAATATCATTTAGTGAGCTAACAGTGGGACCTAGTATACCTACAAATCAAAAGCTCAAACGATATGAAATCAATTAGTTAAACTCATTAACCAAATTAATCAATATTTGTTGACTATGGGTACACTCCACTAGAGACCCGCAGCTGCATTTTTCTTACTGCAAATATATTTCTGTGTCCACAGATATAAATTAATAACAACAAGTTAGTCCTTCACGAGTGTTCGTAATACTAACTGAGTCAAATTGTCGTTTTACCCTTGGATTACCTTTGTATCCTTAAGTATCAGTTGCTCCTCTAATGAATAACCTGTTTATGATCCAATCATTAAACAGAAATTCCTCTCGGGTCAGTGAGAGGGCAGGGCCCTTTGTTTAAGTCCCGGAGACACCACTTAAGGGAGCACTCGTTTACTTATCCTAAAGTTGGGAAGGAATGAACTTCATCTTGTATTATTATATTTCCAACTCCCTACTCGGTTTGACCGAGATGAATGGGTCAAGGCTATGGATCTCGAGATGGAGTCGATGTACTTCAATTCAATATGAGATCTTGTAGATTAGCCTGATGAGGTAAGACCTATAGGTTGTAAATGGATTTACAAGCGCAAACGGGGTGCTGATGGGAAGGTACAAACCTTCAAGGCTCGACTTATGGCAAAGGTTATACCCAGGTAGAAGGAGTCGACTTAAGGAAACTTTCTCGCCTATTGTCATGTTAAAATCGATCCGCATTCTTCTATCCATTGTAGCTTATTATAATTATAAAATCTGAAAAAATGGACGTCAAGACGGCCTTTCTGAATGGCAATCTTGAGGAGACCATTTACATGGTGCAACCCGAGGGATTCATAGCCCAAGGTCAAGACAAAAAGGTTTACAAGTTGAATCGGTCCATTTATGGGTTGAAACAGGCATCTAGATCTTAGAACATACGGTTTGATACTGCGATCAAGTTGTATGGTTTTGACCAGAACGTTGATAAACCTTGTTTCTACAAGAAGATCATCAACGCTTCAGTAGTCTTCTTAGTGTTCTATATAGACGATATACTACTCATTGGGAATGATGTAGGTCTACTGATTATAGTTAAGAACTGGCTAGCGACCCAATTCCAAATGAAAGATTTGGGAGAGACTCGGTTTGTTCTGGGTATACAGATCTTTCAGGATCGTAAGAAAAAAGTGCTAGCACTGTCTCAAGCATCATACATTGACAAAAATTTGCTCAAGTACTCGATGCAGGACTCCAAAGGCATGGAGTCACTTTGTCTAAGGACATGTGTCCTAAGACGCCTCAAAAGGTCGAGAAGATGAAACGGGTTTCATATGCATTTGCCATTGGCAGTTTGATGTACATGATGCTCTGTACTAGACCAGACATCTGTTACACTGTGAGCATAGTCAGTAGGTATCAGTCTAACCCAGGTCAGGGTCACTGGACCGCAGTGAAGAACGTCCTCAAGTATCTTCGGAGAACGAAAGACTATATACTCGTGTATGTATCTAGGGATTTGATCCTTACTGGATATACGGATTCTGACTTTCAGACTGATAGGGACTCTCACAAGTCCACTTCAGGGTTAGTCTTTACTCTTAACGGAGGAGCTGTACTGTGGCGAAGCACTAAGCAGGGGTGCATCGCCGACTCAACCATGGAGGCGGAGTACGTAGCGACTTGTGAAGTTTCTAAGGAGGCCGTCTGGCTCAGGAAGTTCTTGACAGAACTGGAAGTTGTTCCAGATATGTCCAGGCCCATTACCCTATTTTGTGATAATGGTGGGGCAGTGGCGAACTCCAAGGACCCTAGGAGTTACAGACGTGGCAAACACATAGAGTGGAAGTATCATATGAGCCGCAAGATAGTGCATCAAGGGGATGTAATCGTCACGAAGATCGTTTCAGAGCACAATGTTGTTGACCTGTTTACGAAGGCTCTCACGGCTACAGTATTTAAGGGTCACCTTCAGAGCATGGGTCTACAGGATCGCCCGCGGTTAGACTAGGACAAGTGGAAGATTTTCTTATACTAGGCTTTTATGCCCTAGTTTATTGTTTTGTATTCATTTTATGTACACTTCACTTCGCTTTAGGACAAGTGGGAGATTGTTGGGGTTGATACCCTAAAGTCTCGTGTTCTTTAGTTTGTAAACAATTTGTACAAACGCTTGTGATGTATGATATATGATATTTTACTTCACTTCTTAATTTTACTCAGTTATTTGTTTTATTTGCATTGCTTTACCACAAACCAATAAACCTAAAATTCCTGGTTATCTGTATGTAACTTAAGAATATAAGTGGTGACATACAAATGGATCATGTCTTAAGTGATAACCAAAATAGTCTGTAGTATATGGATATAGGAGGAAACCTTATCCTGGTAACGCTACGAATACGGCCCGCTTTGTGGAATGGTCACAAGTGTTGTGACTTGTCACAGATGGTCTGATCCTAATCATTCGTGTAGGGGATATGCGAGCGGGAGTATCCTATATAAAGAGTTTGTATAAGACCTGACCACAAAGTGTTAACGTCTCATTATATAACACCGTTCATGACAGAGACTTCACTTCACTAGGATGACCATAGGTAACATGACCTTAATCCTGAGTGAGTTAGGAACTCCTGCCATTGAGAGCGATCCTTTGATTTGTATGGGTGCGAGTGGCCAGGTCGCCGACTCAAACCTATCATTTTTGGGATTCGCCTGATTTGGGAATTGGAAACTCAGCTACACAAGATCGAATTCATTCCTTCCCCGAAGCAGGGGCAAATAGATAGATAGCTCCCTTAAGGGCTAATTCCAAGGCTTGAACAATGTGGCGCCACACACCTTCTCTTGGCCCGAGGGGTATTCACACATAGTTGGACTATGTTGTATTGTTCATTAGAGGAATCAGTGGTACTTAAGGAGTGAGATAAAACTACAGGGGCAAAATGGTAAATTAACCCAGTTGTACTTAAG
Organism: Benincasa hispida; assembly: GCF_009727055.1. NCBI lineage: Eukaryota > Viridiplantae > Streptophyta > Magnoliopsida > Cucurbitales > Cucurbitaceae > Benincasa > Benincasa hispida. Next base: position 75,450,877 of record NC_052359.1, on the reverse strand, counting down.
AGCATCTGTGAAGGGTCATCATACTCATGATTGGTTATATCCGATGGACACAGAAATATATCTGTGGTAAGAAGAGTTCAACTGTTGATCCTTAGTGGAATGTCTGGCAGTTAACGGATAGTGGATCTCGTGGCTAACGAGTTTAGTCAGCTATTCACGTACCGTTAGACCTTTGAGCCACAAGTCCATAAGGTCCTCTAGGTAGCTTAGATAAAGTCGAGAATCAATTTTTGGGTCAGTTTGAAATGTTCAAATTTACAAGAGAGAGTTCGATTATACATGATATAATTGAATTGGTTAATTATATATGATATAATTGACTAAATGTATGAGATACATTATTTTGGAGGAAATTAGATATAATATATTATTTATATCAAGTAGAGGAGAAATTACTATAATAGATATATGATATCAAACTATAGGTTAAGAATATAATATGATTATATTCATTTATTAATTAATTAAGGCGGTTATGTGATAATTGACTGGAAATTTCTCTTAAATCGTGCGTAAGTGGGAAAATCAATTTTGGTTATTATAACTGAAGAATAAAATGAAAAATGTTTTAATTTTGAAAACTGTTCGAAAAAATCGCTCAAGGTGTGAAAACGTCACGATCGCTTAGCTGAAAGCCTATACGATAACGTCTTATCACCTAAACGATCGTACACCAGCGTTATAAACGATCGTTCAGCTTTTCTAAATGATCACTTAGCATGCCAAATTTTTTAAACGATAGCTTACTAATTACTAGACGATCGCTTAGTAAAACCTACACGATCGTGTACCTTTCTCTAAGTGACAAGCACTTGCTATACGATAGCTTCCTCCCATTTGCTTATCGTTCTACACGATCGTCCCTTTCCTCCTTCCTCTACCAATTCCATCAAAGTCCACTTTTTGGATTCTCACTCTAAGAATACCAAGGGATCCAAGTGGTGGTGTCATCCCCGGTTGCTGCTTGTTCATGTGCTGCTATTCGTGCAGACGATCGTGCTGCTGGTAGTCGACTGATTGCTGAGCGATTTGTACAGTAGAGGAGTCGCTTCTGCTGGATTGAGTTTGAGTGAAGACAGTCTTCAACTGGTATGTTTACTCAATCTGTTATTATTTATTTGTTAAAGCATGCCTATAACTAGTGTTAAAATGCATATCTATTTGTTAGAATGTGTGTGTGGTAATTCGGTTACAATGAAATAGGAAAGATCTGAACGCGCTCATGGATACTCTTCTTCAAGAGTTCATTCCCTCTTGTTTCCTTAGGGTAACCAACAAATTGGCATAATCTTGAATGAGGTTCCCACTTCTTAGGATTTGTCACTAATACATGTGCAGGACAATCCTAGATTCTAAAGTAATGTAAACTTGGTTTACGTCCACTCCATAACTCAAAAGGTGTTTCAAAAATACTCTTCGAGGGAATATTATTCAAGATGTGAACTACAGCCTCTACTGCATGCCCCCAAATCGAGTTAGGCAATTGAGCATAACTCATCATAGAATGAACCATATCTAATAAGGTTCTATTTCTCCTTTCTGATACACTGTTTTTTTGAGGTATACCTTGTGCTAAGAGTTGAGATTGAATTTCTTGTTCTATCATATAGTCCTAGAATTTCTCCACCCCGATCAGATCGAAGTATTTTAATTGTTTTACTTAATAGGTTTTCAACTTCAACCTTATACTCTTTGAACTTTTCAAAAGCTTCTAACTTAGGTTCCATTAGGTATAAGTAACCATACCTTGAATAATCATCTATGAAAAAGATGAAGTATTCGCACCTTTCTTTAGCCTTTATATTTGTTGGACCATAAAGATCTGAATGTATGAGCTCTAAGGATTCTTTGGCTCTATAACATTTTCCATTAAAAAGTCTTTTAGTCATTTTTCTTTCGAGATAGGATTCACATGGAGGTAATGAATCATCTTCTAACTTGCTTAAAAGTCTTTTTTTTTTTTATCAATCTCTCGATTCTATTGAGATTTATGTGGCCTAACCTCAAATGCCAAAGATACATATCATTATTACTTGGAGAAATTCTTTGCCTTTTTATTTGAATATTAGCAGTTTTAAACATCTCATGATTCAAAGTGTTTTTGATTCAGTTGGTCTTAACACATATAAGTTGTTTCCAGTTTAGCTGAACAAATAGTCACACCATTTTTCATAATGAACGCGTCATTTGAATTAAAAGAAACATAGTATGATTGTTCAGTTAAACAGGAAATAGAAACAAGGTTCCTCCTAATTTGGGAACAATGTATAAGTTTTCTAAAAACAAAAATCTACTTCCAAAAAATAACATAGCAGCTCCCACTGCACGAGCTGAAATGGTGTCTCTCATTCCAACCTTGAGTGTCATTTCACTCTCTTCGAGCTGCTGGAAGGAACTAATTCCCTATAAAGAAGAATAAACATGATTAGTGGCTCCTGAATCAAGTATCCAGGCATCATGGTCATTTTCCACTAAAGTTTCCAGAAAAGTAAATCATATTTACCTTTTTTCTCTTTCTTCTTCTCAACAAGATACTTGAGGCAATTGCGCTTCCAGTGACCATCCACATTACAGTGGAAGCATTTACCCTTGTCAGCCTTAGTTTTTCCCTTGTCTTTCCAAGCAGTGGGAGTCTTCCCCTTCCCTCCTTTCTTTTTCTAGATCTTTTTAGAACTAGAGGTCAAAGGAACAGACTTAATTCCAGCGGATGAACTTATGGAACTTTTTGGAATGGGCAACATTTGCCTCTCCTTCTACTGGTCCCTTACCTTTCATAAAAGACTCAAAAGTCTGTAACTCGTTTATAAGGGTAGTCAGATTGTACTGTATTTTTTTTTATAACCGCATTGCCACGGAATTGAAGAAAATCTTCGGAAGAGATTCAAAATATAGGACAACTGACTCTGCTCATCGATAACCGCATGTTCATTTCAGCGACATTGAGTTGGACCATCAGATCGAGAACATGTTCTCTCACTGATTGGCTTTCTTTCATGCGCACATTATAAAAGTACTTAAGGGCCTCATGCCGGATCTAAAAGGATGGTTATCCAAACATCTCCTAGAGGGACTCCATGATCTGGTGTGCAGACATCATGGCCTCATGTTTCTTGGTAACAACATCAGACAGACTTTCCAAGATGTAGACTCGAGCCTTATCATCGATCTTCGTCTAGCGGTCATAAGAATCCTTCAACGATTGGGATGCATTTCAAGTTGGGACTGGAGGACATTCCTCCGTCAAGAAAAATCGCAGATCATCAATAACCAGAATCATATATAGGTTAGATTTCCACGTCATATAGTTTTCACCAGTTAATTTCTCATTTTTAAGGAAAGATATGATTGTGGAAGACATGCTGAAATATACAACAATCAATTAACTGTATTAGTTATATTTTTCATAACTCATTACTTTATAATCCAATCAATTTAGCAAAAACATACATAATGTAATCATAGAACCCCAATTAAACTATTGATTTTCATTTTTACAACGATACTTCAGAGGTATCAACTACTCCTCCCATGAATTGAGACAATCTCAGTAAATCACCAACACTAGAATAACTCTATTGAATATGTGGTTTATAGTCCAACTAATCAACCATGACCCTCTTGATTATGAGAGGGAAAGACCCCATTGTTCAAGACTAGGAATCAATACTTAAGAGAACAACCTATCTCCTAACCCTAATTGGGTAGGAGTGAATTCCATTTTGCAGGTCTATGTCCCCAGCTATCTATCTGGTTTTATCCCCAAAATGGGAGGTTTATTAAGCAGTGCTATTGAACTACTCTCACCTATGCAGATCAAAAGATAATCCCGAATAAACAGAAGTTCTTAATTAACTCAAGATTAAGATTGAGTTACCCTAAGTCATTGATTTTGAAATAGTCAGTTTTAACAGTAAATGGTCGTTATAAAGAAAAATGACTACTTCGAGGTCTGATCTTATGCAAACATCCTTTGCATAGGATGCCTCCACTCGCATGTCTCCACATGAATGATTTTGGGATCACATCATTTGTATCAATATACAAAGTGGGTCGTATCCAATAGTGCTACCAGGATGAGGTACCCAATCTCATCCATATACTTATACACCATTTTGGCTATATACTAAAACTTGATCCACTTTTATGTCTACACATAAAGTTGAAGGATTCATATTATAACCATGGATTTGTTTATTAGATTTTTATAATAAAATGTAATATCAATAACTATTTATTGAATAAAATACTCAATAATACTTTTATTGATAAACATAATACGATTCTAACATTTACGAACGGAAAGGTTTAGGACATTCCTAACAAATATTGGCTTATCATTGGTTGTTTTGTGTGCGAATATAACCTTCCACTTCATAGGCCTTATATATTTTTTATTTTACATAATTATATAATAATTAAAGTACAAAATAAGAAAAAAAATACAAGAGAAAAAAATACAAGAAACGTGAAACAAGAAATAGTTGTCAAACAAGTTTCTATTTCAATTTCTTTTTTCATGAAACAAGAAACAAAAATAGTTACCAAATATATTCATGTAACATAGTTCTTAAAAAACCAAAAATAAGTAGGAAGTGGAAACATAAATGTTATCAAACAGATCCTTAAGTTTCATACCTCAGATACCTCATATAAAGTTATAAAAATATATTTTATAGAGAGAATGAGATAAAATTTACCTTTTCCTCTTAGGGTTGGAATGTGATGGATCTTTAGATAGATCTTAGGAGTGTTCAAATGACCCGAAAACCTGAACAACTCAGACTAACTAAACCAAATTGTAAGGATTGAGTTGGGTTAGTTTTGATTATGGGTTGGGTTGGATTGAAATTTGTATGTTTTTTTTCGGGTTGTGTTAGGTTCGGGTTGCACTTTTAAAAATTCGAGTTGACCCAACCCGACCCAAATATCTAATACTATTAAAATAAATAAATAAATAATATATATATATTATAACTTATAAATATTATAACTCATATATATTTTATGATATTTGTATGAAGTTTATAATAGATAACTTAGATTTTGATATTTAATATCTGAGTTTTATGAAATTTTAGTTATTAGTATATATTATAGACAAATTTAAGTATTTTAACTCAATAAAAAAAAATAATAATAAATAATCTGACAATCCAACCCGAATTTTAAAAGGTTAGATTGGGTAGGGTTGGGTTGGAGACCCTATTTGGGTCATTCGGGTAGCCAATCCGACCAATCCAAAATTTCGAGTTGGTCCAAAAAAATCCATCAACTCAACCTAACCCATGTACACCCCTAATGAATGTTTTGTTATCCTACATAAGTTAGAATTACATTTGATTGAATTAATGATTAGTTGGCACTTAGACTTATTTGAACTCAATTCCACTCTATCTTGTATTTATCTTCTCTCACAGTTTCTTCATTTTTGGCTTATTTATTTTGTTTGAAGAGGTATTGTAATTAAAGTGTGAGGTGAGGAAACGAACCTCAAACCACAATAGATTCACCTACAATAAATTATATCTTTAAAAAAAAGTAAATAATAGGAAATATAGTAAAATGAAAACATTTTGGTAATCTCATCTTATTTAACACTCAATTAAAATATGGAAGATTTTTTAATTGGAAATTGAGATGTCAAAAGACTAGTGGTTAGAAATGAAAGACGTAGGTGATCCGCGAAGCATTGAATTATAGCTCTTCATCAACAACCACACATTTCACCAAACCTCTTATCTCCCCCACGTCCACGCACCGCTTCTCCTTCTCTTTCCCCCAACAAACAAACTCACTCTCCCTTTTTGTTATTTCCACTTCTACCCCTTTACCTACACCATCCAATGGACTCCCTCAAACCTCCCCCACCTTCTCCAACAAGCTCGTGCAATACACGCTCCAAACAAAAGTTCAAATCAATTTTTATGTAAACTTTCGATTTCGGTATGAGAATTTAGACATCTGACTTTAAAGAAAGAAATATATATTTGTTAAGTTACACCGAATTGCACTTTGAATTTAAGTGAGTGTTGCAATTTTAGTGTATCAATTTATACCTTTCGAAATGTTTTCGTTTGAAATTTTGTTAATTGAAATATTCTTATTATATGTATGCTTTCCAATGAATTGTAAACCGCAGGTATATGGTAGAAAATTGATATGATTTTAAAGATAATCACATTTAGAGTTATTTTTTTATTTGTTAATATTTCTATGGTTTGATGAAGTTATTCCATATTTGATTTGTCTATCAATCGAATTAAATTTATGCAAAATTTTGAAATTAATAGGTTATGCAGATTTTTACATTGATTTTGTTGAATTATAATTAATTAGCTCAATTGGTTAAAGTTAAAGCATGCTTGAACCAAAATAAAAATGTTCATCCCTTATATATTGTTGAACTCAAAAAATAAATAAATAAATAAGCATAGACATATTATCGACAATGCTCACTAATTAAAGTATATACCTTTGATCCAAAAGGTTAGAGCCTGTCCTAAAGAATTAGTCTTATGTTTTCATATTTTAGTAGATATGTATTTGGTAAACATCTAGATTCTGTTTCTGAAAAATTATTTTCGGATTTGTAATCCAAACCGTGCAAAATTTTAAAAACACCATTTTTATATTTTTATTGTATCCAAATTTTAAATTTTAAAATGTAAAATTATATTAAATAAAAATAAAAGCACTTAGAACTACAGTAAAACTCAATTCATTTTTTGAAAAGTAAAATATGTATTATGTAATGTATTATATATTATATTATATAACAAAATAATACTTATACAAAAGAAATTAACATAAAACATATTCACAAATAAATTAATGATAGTTTATTGGCAATTAATATTTTGTGGTAACTACAACAAGTTTTATGATTTATAAATATACTATCAATCATACATTTTAAACAATTATTCAAATTAGAATTCAATATTCGAATATGTTACTAAACATATATATAAAAATATGAAATACAAGCCTTTATCAGTTTAAATGGTCAATTTCATCGTATTAAATCCTTAAACTTGTTTTAAGTGTTACAAATTTTACCCACTATTCAACTTTTACTTATTCCCCTCACAAATTTCAACCATAAAAAAATCCTATTAAATTTCTTACTTGTATGCATTTTGAATTCATGGGACACTCATATATGACTACTCTTTTCAATGATTTCTTGAGAGAGAGAAAAAAAATTAACCTTGAGATTGTGGTAACATTTATCCAAATTTAAGAGGCAATTCGATTAAAATCGAAAGTTTAAGATAAAGTTTAAGATGAGTTCGAAAGTTTAATAATGAAAATGTTATATAAATAATCTTATTGTTTTTAGTTTCTTTTGAAAAAAATAAAAACTTAAAAAAGACCATGCTCTTTAAAAAAAAAAAAAAAATAGTTGTAATGTAATAATAATTAAAAAAAAATAGAGCCACTTTTAAGTTGTAGGGTAGAAGTAAAATCTTCAGTCCACCAACTCCCTTCCCTCACAAGTCATATATCAACCTCATCCCTTAACTTCAAAATTCTTCAAAATAAAACCCCACAAAAGGAAAATAATCACAACAATTTCAAAATATGGTTCTCTCTCTAATCCTTCTCTCTCCCCTCTTCCTTCTCCTCGCCTACAACCTCTACAACCGCCTCCGGTTCAAGCTCCCCCCAGGGCCACGCCCGCTTCCGGTCGTCGGAAACCTGTACGACGTCAAACCGGTCCGGTTCAGATGTTACGCGGAGTGGGCGAAGCAGTACGGTCCGATCATATCGGTGTGGTTTGGGTCGACGCTGAACGTGGTGGTGTCGAACACGGAGTTAGCGAGGGAGGTTCTGAAGGAGCACGACCAGAGCCTGGCGGACCGGCACCGGAGTCGATCGGCGGCGAGATTCAGCCGGGATGGGAAGGATCTGATCTGGGCGGATTATGGACCGCATTATGTGAAGGTAAGGAAAGTTTGTACAATCGAACTGTTCTCTCCGAAACGACTTGAATCTCTGAGGCCGATCAGAGAAGATGAAGTTTCCGCCATGGTTGAAGATGTTTTCAACCACTGCACTAATCCTGGTAAACCATTTTATTTTATTTTTATTATATTTTTAAATTTTTGGATTTGGGGATTTGGTGGTTGCAGAGTAAGGTAGAAGAAGTTAGAAGCAAAATGGAATTAACGTGTTGTGGGTCCCACTATTTTAAATATAATTTTGGCCAAATAATTAGAAACGTCCTAATAGGTAATAACTAATAAGTAAGATTTGCTTTTGTTAAGTGTAGCTCACCTACCATTGTGAATTTGATAAGGTCTAAGACTCTAATAAACAGGCTGTTTGGAGTGGGGTTGAGAACTTGACTCTTTATTTGTCCAAAGAGTTGGTAGACTCGACAATTAAAAAAACGTCAAATTTTATATTTATTGATTCTTAATATTATGGATCCCTAGAGTTCATGTCTTCACAACTCCACTCTTGCCTCATCGTATTTGAGGTAAAGAGTGGAGTCATGGAGTCGAGAGGGTGGATGGAATTCACTCTCCAATTTCAACTCCTTCGACCAAACACATCCCTATTAGATATAACTTATCCTTTTTAAAATCTAAGTTTTATGCCATAAAAGGGTCAATTTCACTCTCCAATTTCAGTAAGTATTCATAAAGGGGTCAATTTCGTAATTTCACTTTATGATCATGCGAGCAAAAAGTTGTAAAACTTTATGTTTTAAGAAAACATTTGGATCTTGTATTGGTCAATTGTCTTTGACAAGTCATGTACTCTTTAAAATAGTTTTACTTTTTTGTAAGCTAAATTATAGAAAACACTTTGACTTGTCATTTGTTACAAAAAAAATAATAACATTATTTTCTTCATAATGGTAACATTTTCTCTTAATTGTTTATTAACATTTCAAAAAGTAATTTTGCAATATAAATTTTTTAAGGTAATTTATTTTGTTACTTTATGTTTATTTTAAATTATTAAAAATTAATAGGTTAAAAAAGTCAAATGAGGAAATGTCTAACTGGGAAATTAATTTGTCATTGTCGATGAGAAGATGAGAGAAGGGAATATTAGAGTCAACGCCCCATTTGAATTCCAGTTGGTATTTTTAATTCTATTTTTTAATATTTAACCATTTTTGTTTAATTTATTTTATTAAATTTAGATTACTCTATCTTTTGTTTTCCTCTTTAGAAAAAGATAGTAAACATAATATATTAATTTATTTTTTATTTTTCAAAACTAACTTGTTGGCGTTGTTACTAAACTAATTCTTATAGTGGTGTATTAAACTTTCATCGGTATATGAATTTAAACTTTAAAGTTGAATATTTTTCTTATATTTTATGGACTAATTTAAATTTGGGATTTGTATCAGAGAACTATGGAAAGAGTTTGAAGCTGAGGGAGTTTCTGGGAGCAGTTTCATTCAACAACATCACAAGGCTCGCATTCGGGAAGAGGTTTGTGAATTCCAATGGCGTTTTGGATGAACAGGGCTTGGAATTCAAGGCCATTGTCGCCAATGGCCTCAAGATCGGCGCTTCCCTGGCCATGGCTGAGCACATCCCTTGGCTCCGCTGGATGTTCCCTCTCGAAGAAGAAGCCTTCGCCAAGCACGGCGCCCGTCGTGACCGCCTCACTCGAGCCATCATGGACGACCACACCAAAGCTCGCGACCAGAGCGGCAATGTCAAGAACCACTTCGTTGACGCTCTCCTCACTCTCAAAGATAAGTACGATCTCAGTGAAGACACCATCATTGGCCTCCTTTGGGTACGTTATCCGCTTTCCCTTAATTTGATCGAATTCTTGTGGTTGAACATCGATCTTAAATGATTTCCAGATCTATTCAGCTCTGTGAAGTGAAATTGAAGCGCAATCTTCGATGATTTCGATCTCTAATTGATGTAGATGTGACCTTATGCAGGATATGATCACGGCCGGCATGGATACAACAGCGATTTCAGTGGAATGGGCAATGGCGGAGATCGTAAGAAACCCTAGAGTGCAGAAGAAAGTTCAGGAGGAACTAGACAATGCGATTGGAGTAGATCGGATCATGACAGAGAACGACTTCTCAAATCTTCCATATCTCCAATGCGTCGTAAAGGAGGCGATGAGATTACATCCACCAACGCCATTAATGCTGCCGCACAGATCCAACGCCAACGTGAAGATCGGCGGCTACGACATCCCCAAAGGCTCGAACGTGCACGTGAACGTATGGGCGCTGGCACGTGACCCGGCAGTGTGGAAGAACCCGGAGGAATTCCGGCCGGAGCGGTTCTTAGAAGAGGATGTGGACATGAAAGGGCACGATCTGCGACTGCTGCCGTTCGGAGCAGGGCGGAGGGTGTGCCCAGGGGCTCAATTGGGTATCAATTTGGTGACATCAATGTTGGGGCACCTCCTCCACCACTTCGAATGGACTGTGTCGCCGGGGATGAAGGCGGAGGAGATCGACATGACGGAGAGCCCTGGTTTGGTGTCGTACATGAAGACGCCGGTGCAGGCGGTGGCCACTCCCAGGCTGCCTTCAGGACTGTACAAACGTGTGCCTGTGGACATGTAAGATCTTCACCTTCGTTTTGTTTTGATGTTTGGTGTTTAGATTTTGGATTTACTAAAAATGGGTTCTTCTGGTTGGAACTGAGGTTGAAGATTGTTTGTGTTAATGGAAAACTCTTCTGTAAATCTCAAATGTAGGCAACCATGACAGAAACAGATGTTTTCAATGAGTATTTCATATTACTTTTGAAGCCTTTTCTACTTTTTCTTTTTCTTTGAATACTAGTTCATGATCAGTAATCTATGTTCTATTCTAGCCAAATATTCAAACCTCCACCTCAATTCTTCAACTCAAAAGACAGGAAAAAATGAAAATCTAATAGTCTGTGTAGAGAGGTTTACTATCCATAATGTTTTGTATTCTTTTAGATAACCCTCTCTATTAAATTCCCTTGATGAAAAACTTGTGGAAATGTGACATACTCTCACATTTACTAGATAAGAAGACCGTGAATTTATAAACGAAAACATAGTGAAACTAAAAGTAAAATCATGAGAGCTTAAATCCTAACACATATGGAGGTTGGTTTGTTTTTTACTTTTGTATGGAGTTACTTCTAACTTCATCAATAACTTTTGGTTTAGGGAAACTGCATTTTTTATTTTTGGAGTTTGGATTAGGTTGCATTTAGGTTTTTAATTTTCAAACTCAACAATTTTATCTTTTGTAATACTCTCGGTCCTGCAAGAGTTGTCATTAATCCCTAAATAAAAGGAGTTGGTTTGACACCTATTTATTCATTAACAAAATATGCTTCTTAATGTTTTAAAAAATAAAAGAATCTTTTAAATTTTTAAAATAAAAATGTTTTATTCCCCTCCATCTCTTTCCCTTCCCTCCTTCATATTAGTTAATTCTCTATTTGGTATTTGATCATTTAAAACTTTTAATTTTACTCCCAATGTATTAAGAATTCTCAATTAGATCTTTCTTCTAAATGACGTGCTCACATGTCTAAATATATATGTGGAAAAAACAACTATTTAATTATAGGTTGGCTTTATTAACCATTTTTTTTTCTAGAGTAAATATTTGATAGGTTGGGAATAAAATTTGAGAATTTTTAAATGATTAAGGACCAAAATGAGAATTATCAAGACATTACCATCTGATACATGTAGCCTTGTTTTTAGAGCTTTTGAGTGAACGGTTGTTTTAAGTATTTTACACTCTTCAACATGTTTTATTATTCGTAAATTAGTTTAGGCTTTGTCTAGAGTTAATTTAATCATAGAAGGAATGTTATTCAATTGAGGGAGCTTTTCAAATATTGATACAAGCGATGGCTTCTCTCCTTTTAGTACAACAAATCTGTGAGAATGGGAATTCAAATGTCTATCCAAAATTCCTTAGACCAGGAAAACGTAATTCATCAATGGTAATCTAAAAAGTAGACCTCATTTGATTGTGCTTGATGTTATTTATCTATGTTTCATAATCCTAATAAAATGTGGAGCCACTACCAAATCTATAATCAACAAATGGAATCTCTTTAATTAACAAATGCAATCTGATTGCAGATATGAAAGGTAACAATCAAATTGGGTTTGAAAATTTCATGAAAATACTTTTGAATAATTTTTTCATTTTTGCCCTCATATACAATTAGTGTTTAGGATACTTTTATTCTAAGAGAATGAATCTGCCAATACTACTATTATCATTATAGATATTATTATCAATTGACCCAAAACGAAAACAGTAAATATTATGATGATGGTAAGAAGATAATGCAAAGTAAATCACCTCAATCTTAAGTAGATTACATTTGAAAAATACCCAAGTAAATATAACCAAAAGCAATCCAATCACATTTATGATTGAGGCCTATTACGATTGATTCATTAATAGAATTTCATTGCAATTTTACCTATTTTGATTATAGGTTCGTAAACGTGGCCTTAATCAAAACTAAAGGCTTTTAGGTGTGATTTACCTGACCTATAATGCTGATAAATTGTTGAGGATTAAAAATAAATAAATAAATAAAATAAAGGGGTCAAATTCTATGATTATAGCACTCAGTACAATCTCATTCACATATTCACCGAGTGTATTTAGAAAGAATGAAATAATATGTCAAAATGATAGAAAGTCTGATGTTCGAACATGCATCCAAATAATTTCAGAAATAAAAAGTATAGATTTTCCACAATTTAGAGAGAGGAAAAGAAAATTAAAAGTTCTTTTTACTTGCTTTCAACTCATTATCTCAGAGTCAGATCTCTCTTCAGTTTCAAATCAATAGACATCAAAAGGTAAAATACAAGGTATGAAAACCTGGTGACTTTATTCAATATGCCCAAATAACATTCTGGGAATGCAAAGAAACGAATAAAATCTCTGTTGATTCACACCAAAAATTTAAGAAGATAATTACTTGATGAAAGTAATAAAAACCCTTTTAGCTTCAGCAACTGAGGTGTTTAAGTAGGATGGATTTATTATAACTTACACAAATGGAGAGAGAACCGAGTTAAGCCTGGAGAAAGCTAGCATACTTGGCACCTAGAAAGAGCCTTTGAATGCAAAGGAGGGCATATTTAGTAACCTCAGCGTTCTCATGATTCATCAGTTTCATCACTCTTTCCTTGGCCTTAAGGTCTGTCACTATAACTCTCCCAGCTGGATGGTGTTGAATGAACTGTGAAAGATCAAAACAGGCAACTGCCAAAGCCCTTGGATCACTGGAACTGTCCAGAATTGTGATTAGGACCCTCAATATCTGTATCAAATAATTCACTGATTACTTTCACTTTCAATGCAACCAACAAATTCTTTAATTATATCATACAGATCTATGAAGGATAAAATGGTTTCTTAATTCTTTATATAAGTAGGAGCATCTTAATAAGTATATTTATTGAGTCCATTTAAGCATGATAATGACTTCATGAAGATTCTGGGGAAAAAAAAGGATCTAGAACGAGAGGGGGAGAAAAAAACCTTCAAGTCATTCTCTTCGAAGCTTGTAATATTTTCTCGCCAGAAATTTACATCTTTGTGCATAGGAGACCAGTCAAGATGCCCGAGAAGGACTTCTTGCTTATACTTGTCGAAAGAACTTAGTTTCTTGATGTTATCTTTCAACCCCTCTTCTAGTTGATTCAAAGCCTCCAAAAGGTCCTATTACATATTGGTGATCAAATTAGTAAGTACCCTATAGAAAAAAGGGGGAAAGGACTAAAAAATTTGCTTGGTGAAGAAATGTATATATGGTAATATAAATTTGAATAAAAATGGAAATCAGTCTACCTTGTTGGTACATATTTCCATATTCGAAAACGTACATAAAATCCAGTTTTAGTTGAAAAGAAGTAGGATTAACCCATCTGTTTAATTTTGCCAAAGAGATTGTGAATTCGTAATGAAGATTCTGTCTAGAATCTTATCCCAGTTGGTGGGTGGCAGGTAAGAATACAGTAACCAAATGCAGAATAGGCAGTCACACCGGGAAAGAAACTTAGTAGACTTTCAAAGTTTGAATTACGACAGTAAGAAACCTTTTTTAAGATTTTTTTGTAAAGTCATTGTCGTTATAGATTGGAAGTGGGGGTCGTGGGTTGCAGAAAGGTGGAACAAACGATGAAAAAAACTTTAGAAAGGTATAAAATGATCTCTCTACACATCCAGTATATTTGAAGTTCAATCACAAACCTATCTCAGTCCCTCCAACACCCTCTTTTCGGAAACATCAAATAGAGGACATTATAGGGAAGTGTATCTTGAAAGGGGTTGGGATCATAGAACTAAAGATTAGTAAACAAAATTATCCAGTCGTGAAAATACAATACAGAGAAATAATAAGAGCGATGAATAACGTCATTCATTTCACACTCAGAAGAAAGGAGAACCTATATCTGATACAGAAAGGGGGACATGGGATATAATTCAGCCATCAAAGACTTGGATAAAACACGTGACATTAACTTCCAACCATCAATGTTATGGAGATGATCTTGAGACAGAAAATAATGTCATTCAAGTGATTTTTATTCAATTGTTACATGTCGTTGAAACAGTGAGATTATTCAAATAATTCATGAAGTCAACCATTAAAAAAAAACAAACAAGATGTCCATCAATGAGGTTGGTGCATTGACTATAATCAAGAATATAAAAGAAACTTGAGAAGGAAAAATCTTCAAATTTTCGTACCTCATCACTCCATGCTTGTGATTTCAAACTTTGAACAACTTGTGGCAGTCCGAGACTCACCATTTGAGCTCCAAATGTCCCCTTGTAGAGTAAGTTCCTCAAGGTCAAAATAATAACTCGGACAACCTAGTAGAAATAGCACAAACAAGTTACATAAACATTGATGTTAGAAGCTGAACATGGTAAACCAGCCAACGTAGTCTAAGTGGTTAATCACTTCAAGATATAAAAAATAAAGGCAGGGTATAACACTGCAAAGAATGTACTGGAGAGAATGAATACAAGTCCGTTATAGCAAACTAAAATACGAAGAACAAGACAAGTAACTTTATTAGAATAACCACAATATAAACAAGAGGATGGTTTCACCTTCTCTTTTGTGGAACTCTTGACAACATCGATGAGTCTTGGAAGGGTCCTAGAAGTGGCCAAGAATTCAATTGCCGGCTCATAATATGATAAGAGCCAAACACAAAGACAAGTTTCATATAGAAGCTGTTATAAAAAGAACAGTTAGTTTCAATGTTAAAGTTTGCTTATAACAATTTTCAAAATTAAATGGAGTAATTGATTACTGAAGACAACCTTGAAAATGTGAACGCAGTGTCAAATGATAAATATGATAAGAAATCCAAAGAAATGTCCAACTATTAAGAAGATAAGTGCCAATGCCAAGAATTGAATTACCACGATTACCTGAATAGATTGTTGGGTCGATGCAGGAGAAATCAAAGGAATAAGCAATTTCACTCCATCTGCCTGGACGAAGGAGGATCTGACCTTTGGTTCCTTCAGCAGAGTTGCAAAGCAATTGATAGAAGTCCGTACAGCACGACTAGGATGTGAAGGATTCTTCAGCTACACAACATTTTAAGACCACTGTGTCAGCGTCGTTGAATCTAGAGCTCAATAATAAATTTTCAATTGACCAAAATAAATGGGCCACTAAAAGGGTGTGGATGACCTGCATCTGCTCTTGTTCCTTACATTTCAAAGTTAATCACCAAACGAGAAAAGTACATACATGATTAGGTTTGCATTTATGTTTACATAACATTTATTTTTTCCTTTGGGCTTTTGCTGAACAAATGTCACATCCATACCAATTGTCTTTTGTGACTCCTTTGGTTGCGGGGCTTCTTTCCCCCCTCTCTTTTGTAATTTCATACATCAATGAAATTGTCTCTTAAAAAAAATGTAACATTTTGAAATCTTATGACCAAATGAAACTTGACCCAAGACCTAAAGACTAAAGAGGTATTTCCAAACAACACATCATATATATGTATATATATGTACATGTAGATATATCTATATATCTATATATATACACACATATACATAACACACACACACACACACACATGTTTATATACATCCATTAAAACAGAATATGAAGGAATGAATAAGATATATAACATCAATGATCCCTCAGGAAAATTTTGAATGCATTTATGTTACAGGCTCTCTAATCTCTACATTGAAGAGATGGTAAAGAGATACTGAACATATGCAGCATACCTGTGCACAAAGCCATTTCACCAGTCCATCCAAAACATCATCGATGGTAGTAATTTTGTTCTTGGAGTTTGAGGCATCACCATTTGCAAAACTTCCATCATGAGTTTTTGATCTAGCACTATAGTTATGAGAAAGAAATTAAAGCATGCCAGAATGGTCACATCAATCATATATACACACATACACAACTAATTCCTTCAAATTTGTAGTGGAAAATATTTCCAAAAGTGTACCTCACTATCAGAGCAAGTATTTTACAGCTCTTCTCCTGTATGAACCAATTTCCCTTCCAAAGCAATCTGAATTACATAAGAAATTTATTAGTATTATACCTTTCCAAATATAACTAGCATACTGCTAAATATTCTGAATCACATGTAAATAAATGATAAATTTGTAATAATCCGGAGTTTAATTGAAAATTTTATTAAAAAATGCAAACAGTTAGTGTTGTAAGATACTTTATCCTTGATGTCCCAAACTTTTATTTTAAAAAAAAATAAACAAGAAACTTTTTTTTCTCTTCTTCCTTTTTTTTTCCTTTTCTTCTTGGGCCATTGGTTCAAGTAACATCAACTGAAACAAAACACTACTGAAATATAAATTATGAGAAATGAAAATCTGGAAACCAAAGCAGAAATAGAAGAATGTTTTGGAGGGGAATGTTATAAAGATTAAGTGCACAAAAACTTCGTTTGTGTCTTAGTTACTTGAGAATTAATAAACTTCCTCTCCTTCGAGGGCCTTTTCTTTCATTCCATTTGTTCCATTGATCCTCACACAGTCAGGATTAGAACTCTCCTTTAAGATTGATTTAAGTGGGATCTGAATAAAAGGATGTAGCCAACTAGAGTATAGTGTATAGTCAACTGGCTAAGGCACATGTTCTCGACCAAGGTCAAAAGCCCCCACCCCCTTGTTGTTGAACTCTAAAATGAGTGGATGTGAATTATGTCTTATATGTAGATTATAAAGCTTGGTTGAGGCTCAACCATTTGGGGACATGAAATTATGTTACTTTATACATAATGGAAGAATTAAACTTTACTTGGTCAAGAAACAATGTAACTATAAGCAAAGAATGTAATACATTAGAGAGAGATTGAAAAAAGCAAAAACAAAATGGAACAAAAAAAATCAATATCAAGATCGTAGAAATTAATGAAATGTATGATTAGCTTAAAAGATTGAGCATGAAGCCATGCTTGAATCTCATACATACCTTAGGAAAGGTTCATAAGCATCTTCGCTTGCAAGAGAAGGATCATGGAACAATCTTGCTCTTTTAGGGTTTGCTGCCAAAGCATAACATATATATCAGTAGGTTTGTTAGTGTTTGCTTTAACAATATTTATCTATAAACACTTTAGTTAAGACTTCTACTGATAAATATTTGAGTTTCCCACGTCCCTTAGTTGGAGAAACATTTTAAGAAGAAAATAGTAATACGAGATCTGATAGTAAAAGTATTTATCATCAATCTTGCTCCTTCCTTGCATTCTTTCATTTTGTTTCATTTCTAAAATTAAAAAAATAAGATAAATAATAAATAATAAATCAAAATCAAAACCACAAATGCTCTAATTAGATTCCCTAATAAATGATTCAACTTAAAAAAACTTGCTATCTTCTACCAAACCACTCTTATCCCAGCCCCTTCTAATATAATTGGATTATTCAATTTGTTACCTTGCAAATACGACATACTTTTCAGAAAAGCACCCTTTTATACACTTCTAAAAAAAGCCCCAGATATATCTCATGAAAATATATATATATGTATGTATGTATGTATGTATGTATGTATAAAATTCTTAATCTTTCAAAACTCCTTTCCAGGAGATATCCCAAACAGAATCATCAACTGCTATTCATATGAAATTACCTGTAAGCATTTCGTCAATTAATGCTAGAACATATTCCACTGTTTCTTCCTTAAATATATCGCGTAAAATGCTAACAAATACCCGAACATATGCCGGACCATCCTACAAAATCCAACTGCACTTAAGTGTTATGATAAACAATAAGTTCCCAATTCACCATTTTCTCTACATAGGGTGGACAAACAAGTTTTCATAAATAATAAGGATAATTGTTTTAAATGGCAAAACTGCTGAAAATATTTTCAAATATAGCAAAATGTTACTATCTGAATGTTACTATCTATAAGTGTCAGACAGTAACATTTTGCTATATTTATAAATAAATTAGTTCATTTTTTATATTTGAAAACATCCCAAATAATAAATAGATGAATTATATTATTAAAATAGAACATATAAGAGGAAAAATTACATCATCCAACAACTGTGCCCTGTAACTCTCTGGTCTATTGTCATAACGCCTTAACAGCTGAAGGCTTGTTCCACTGATAAGTTTAGTAGTCATGTATGTCTCCCATGGAATATCCCTTGTAAGAACCTTTCACAATTAGAAAAAATGTTAATGATGTAACTGTTGAACAAAATCATCTTTCAGGTAAAATGTTAAAATCCAATTACTGTTGAATATTTTCTAAAGTGAAATATTTTGGTCCAACAACCAGGTAGAGAATTCAACCTCATAAATCATATTTAAAAAAAAAAAAAAAAAAAATCATTCTTCTTAAACAATTAGACATATGCAATCATTCGCCTCAAATTTCATCACAAAATTGGAGAAAATGAAGTCAATGGAATAGAAGGTTATTATATAATTGTGTGTGTGGGGTGGGGAGTGGATCATCCAATAATGGTAACCTTATAAGGCGTTTTCATAATTTTTATAAGAAACAAAACTTTTACAATCCATGTGAAAGAACATTAAAAACATAATAAATAAAGATTTCTGTACGCACAAATAGTCCAGCCTTGGACATGTCACACTCAAATCCAGATCTTGGAACAAAAATTACTTGCAAAATTTCAGTGGATCACCTCATTTGGTGGGTGAATCTAGATGAGAAACCTATCACTATCAGTCTGGAATACGGAAGAGAAAAAAACCAATTCAAATTTACTTATTGGAAGAGTTGCAGAGTTTCACGATGCTTTTTCCAGGGAGGAAGCATTATCTCTCTATGATAGAAAGCAGCCGAGCAAGTTAAGTTTTTTTCCAGAACCCTGCTCACGATTAATTTTTTAACAACCATATATCCATTCCGGCCAAGTTACCAGAACTCTTTGAAAAAAACCTTGCTTTCTCTTCTATCCCCTCTTCTAAATGAAAACAAACTTGATTGTTCCTCAACTCAGGGACCCTGTACAACTGCATCTAATCTGATATCCATCAGCAGATTTGGCATTAATTCTATCAACCAGAGGGCAGAAACTTTTCCAAAAAACTTGGGAACACTTTTTGTTGAAGGGAATGACATGTTACCTTTGAGTTGAGTGTGTTCATGGCAGATGATTGGTAGTCAACACCTAAGTACAAGCCGAATGGAAGGGAATATTGAGCCTGGGAGCTCAAGTTTTTTATCCCCTACTCAAACCACAAAATCGAAGGATAGCCTAGAAGAACCTTTAAGATCTTCCCACAAAGACCTCCCTTGGCCCAGATAATTGGAATATCAGCACTCCTTCCCACTCCTAACAAAACCCTTTTGAATCCCTCCCCCAGCCTGAAGAACCACTATAAAAAGAAAACCTTCATAAAATGGGATTATTCCTTGTCCCAATATCCAGATCCTAAAAGACAGCAAAGAAGTAGAAGGGTGAAAGAGAAAAGTTAACTAAATAAATAAGTAAATAAAAAGACATCCAGTATCAATTACAAGGATGTCCCTAAGGGCATTTCAAGACCTCTGTGACAAATATAAGCTGAACATCAGAGGCATTGCTGCCTTAAAGAAGAGGAGTTTGTGACAAAACATTAACACCCCTTTGTGCTGGTAGGGCCTGGTAAGTTTGTGGTTTTTTCTTGTATCTCTTTCTTTCTTTAAGAAACCAGTACTATCAAATGAATATTGACAATGATTATTCATAGGAGAAAATCCCAGATCTTTTAAGAGACTTTATCCTAGTAACGATTCCAGAGATGATGCTTAAAAAGAAATAGTAGAATTGAACTTGCAATTGTTAAGCAAATGAATCTCTCAAGACAAACATCTTGATTTCGCTCCCTTCAATTTCTCGATCCAGTTATATTTTCTAATGAATGCCATTAAGATGCTTAGATGACTTATAATTTTAGATCCTATAAGAAATTTGCAATTATTTATAACCCATAAATAACGAGTAATGAACAATCATTGGATCATTGACCTAACTACTCAAACACATAACATTCAATCACGATGGGTGTAGTTACACTCAAACTAACAGTACAAATAATTCGATAACCCAAAAACATTTTTCCCCATCGAAGAAATCACGTTCTTTAGCGTACTACTATTTACAATCTTAGACCACCTCAGAATCAAATCTAAGAAGACAAGGAAAAGAAAACAAAAAAAAAAAACAAAAAGAATATCCAATCACTAACCTGCTCAGTGCTAAGCTCGGCCTGGTCTATTGCCATCGCAACTTCCGCTTGCAATTACACTACCAGCAAGGCTGCAGATCAAAGAATCAGATCAAATCCCCAAAATTGAACTCAGATTCACTCCACGAACGAGAAGAAAACTTCACTTGTCGTAAAAGACATCAAAATATCGAACTCCCAACAATTTCGAAGATGCAAAATCAAAATTGCTTCAACTATAAATGATGGGTAGAAAATGCCAAGAATTTATCAGTCGGAATGGGAAAGTAAAAAGGAAATATTCTTATCCCGATTCGAAAAGCAGTAAGGAGAACACAACTTACGATCTTTTCGCAAATTATGAAGGGGAGAGAATCGAATTAGCTCTTCCTTTTTGTTCTTCCCTTTCAATTTCCTACGCGAATTGGGTTGAGTTGGAGATTGATTGATTGGTTTATTTATTTATTTATTTATCTATTTATTTATTTATTGTTTGATCAACTAGAAAATGTATGCGGTCGATATGAACCGGATGGTTGGGTTGCCCTGAATGAACCGGATAGACTAATAGTACTTAATACTTAGGCAACCCAACATTTATATCTAGAGATGTCCACACAGCTGGGGACAAAGTTCAAGATGATTTTTCCCCTCCATTTCCTTCTCCATCTCACGAAAAAATTTTAGAGATTTCTTCCAAAATTCATTGGAATCAAGTTTCCCACATAGATTTTTTCGTCTTTGGTTTTAAAAAATCAATTAACTTATAACTAATGCCAAAAAAAAATTTATTAAATAGTTAAATTTTTCACTAATTTGTTTTACTATGATTAGTTCAATAACAATTTGAATTTAAAGGAAAATTACTCAAATTTACTAGTAGAAGTAAATAATTATCATTTAAATTATTCGTATATAATTTAAATATAAATGTTCGATTCAAATCATTACATTATCTTGACCATTAAACAATAAAATTTGAAATAGGATAATTATTTTAAATTAAAAAATTGTTGGAAACATTTTAAAATATAGCAAAATGTCACTTATCTATCCGTAATAAATATTTATAAATAAGTTGAAACATTTTTCAATATTTGAAAATAAATCCATTGAAATACAATAATAATAACCATTACATTACCAAGAAATCCCCACCCTGTCAGAGCACGAGTAAACGCTCGAAGATGGATAACTATACTTGCATCTTATATTTTTTTTTAGTTGGATTGAGTTATTTTTGTTATTATTATTTCAATTAGAGAAATTATCATAACTAATATGTAATTACATTTTTTTTCCATAAAGAGTGTAATTAGATTTTATTTTAAATAAAGTTGATTACATTATTCTTATAAATATAGAGTGTATTTGGATTATAAGTGTTTAATTTAAAAAATATATAATTTTGAAAAAAAAATAGAGTGTTTGGTAACGGTTCACACGAGATTTCAAGATAAATTTATTTGTGGAACATGAACTTTGTATTTGTATTAATTTTGTGGAAAGTGAGTACAATCTCTAATACATAATATTTTTGAAGCTTTCAAAATAAACTATAGATTAAGCTGGTTGATCTTCTTGAATGATCGGCTTTTGGACATCTTATCGACCTTTGGACTTGTTGATTTTGGACAATCGGCCTTTATGCTTGATGATCTTCTTGGAATGATCGGTTTTGAGCTTGATAATCTTCTTGGAATGATTGGTCTTTGGGCTTGATCTTCTTGGAATGCCTTTGGGCTTAATAATCTTCTTGGATGATCGGCCTTTAGATTTTGTTGATCTTCTTGAATGATCGATCTTTGGATTTGTTGTGATTAGCCTTTGGGCTTGATCATCTTCTTGGATAATCCGCCTTTGGGCTTATTGATATTTTCTTGGACGATTGGCCTTTGATTAGTTTCGCCGGAGAAACTGTACACTTGGTGTATAAAAGCGGAACACGTGGATGTTCAGTCTTCAAATGTGGTCATCTTCAAAGGACTTTCGTCTTCGTCTTCAAGTGTGGTCAGCTTATAAAATTGTTGATCCTTTGAAATGAGAAGAGTTCCTCTATTTATAGGGCTCTCTGATGGGCTTCATGGGATTGGGTCTGGTTAGCCTAAGGCTTTGGACTTGGTTGGTCCATTGTTCTAGCATTTGGGTCCAATTAATTGCATTTGGGTTTGATTTGACATTTGGGTCAAGTTAAATTTATTTTTGGGCATAATTGAATTTTAACCCAAACAATAATATCAAATTGGGCCAAATTAATCCTATCTGATTCAATAGTCACAATGAAACACGTGGACTTTGTCTTCAACTTCAATTTGGAAATTGGTAATTAATTTAGTAAAGGACATGGCAATCTGTGATTGATCCAAAATTTCTCCTTCAACAATGTCATTTTCAAGATTTTATGCACATATATGGGTGGATGAATTTCGAAAAATATAAAGTTGGAATCAAAATCCAAATATATCTTAATTGAATTTGACCTCAATTGATATGTTAGACAAACTATGAATTTAGTACATAAGTTTAACTCGAATTTGGGATAAAATTTGGAATATGACCAAATTTTAATTTGAGATTTTACTCCAATTTGATTTGGATTTGAGATAAAATTTTGGATATGCCCAAATTTTAATAAAATATTAATTAAGATTTCTTTTCTTATCCACCATTTATTTTGATTGAAGATAAAAACTAAGTTTGGACAACTTGAATTTGGAATAAAATTTGGAATATGGCCAAAATTTAATTTGAGATAGTTTTAGATCTTTCCCACAACGAACCTAAATTTGGATGTGTTATATAAAATTTGGAAGATAACCAAATTTGAATTTTACATCAGTTTGAGATTTTATCTTAATTCGGTTTGACGTGAGGATAAAAATCTAAAGTTGGATGATTTAGATTTAGGATAAAATTTAGAATATGTCCAAATTTTAATTTGAGATTTTATATACAGTTTAATCTGATTTTGAATAAAATTTGGAATATGACCAAATTTTAATTTAAGAAAAAAATTTGATTTTTAATTTAGGAAAAAAATTTAAATTTTATCCCCAATTTAATTTAGTTTTAAATAAAATTTGGAATATGTCCAAATCTTTTAAAGATAAATTTGAGGACAAAATCTAATAAAATTAAATTAAGTAGAGAATTTGTTTAATTTAATTTGAAATTAGGATATAATCAAATTAGGATATCTAATAAAAATCTAATATTTTAAATCAAATCTTTATTTGATTTGGATTTCCTAATTTGTTACAGAATCTGGAACCTCTAAACATAGACCCTAAATACCTCAATTATCCTTATCCTCTCCTCTTATTCTACATTTTGCTTTCTCTCCTTTTCCTCCTCTTCTTCCAAGTTTTTTTTAATCTTTTCTTTCTTTCTTTCTTTCTTTTTTCATCGTTTTTTCCCTTCTTTTTTTTTTTCTTTCAAATTTCCTTCCCTTTTTTTTTCTTTTTTTTCTTCATTTCGTTTTTCTTTATTTTTCTTTCTTTTCTTTATTTTTTTTTTAATCTTTTTTTTTTACCTTTCCTTTTTCTTTTCCTTTTTTTCTTCTTTTTTTTTTTTTTTTTATCTTTTTTTTTTACCATCTTTTCTATTTCGTTTTCTTTCTTCTTCTTCTTTTTTTTTTTTTTTTTTTTTGCATCGATGCCCCTCTGCGTGACCGTTCTTGACATACATAGGGATGACCTCGGAAAGGCTACCTATTGTATCGCCGCTTGTGCTCATGCTTCTCCTGATTCATCTATGCTTGGGGGACTTCGGAAAGCCTTACAACTCTCTCATTCGATCAACCTAGAGATAACCCCAAAAAGGTCTACCCTAGAGTATCGCCGCTTGTGCTCTTGCTTCTTGGTCGTCATGGGGGACCTCAGAAAGACTTACAATTCCCTCATTTGATCAACCTAGGGATGATCCCAAAAAGGTCTACCTATTGTATCGTCGTTCGTGCTTGTGCTTCCTGGTCATCAGGGGGGAGGGGCGGAAAGACTTACAACTCCCCCATTCGATCAATCTAGGGATGACTTGAGAAAGGTCTACCCTAGAATATTGCTGCTCGTGCTCATGCTTCCTGGTCATCATGGGGGCCCCAGAAAGGCTTACAACTCCCCCATTTGATCAACCTAGGGACGACCCCGGAAAGGTGTACCTAGTATTGCCGCTCATGCTCGTGCTTCCTTATCGTCATGGGGGGCCCCAGAAAGGCTTACAACTCCCCGATTCGATCAACCTAGGGATGACCCCGGAAATGTCTACATATTGTATTGTGGCTCGTGCTCAACTTTGAAGATGAGGCAGATATGCCATCAAGCTTTTGAGTGGAGTCAGATTGACTGAGTCGATCTCGCATATAAGGCGGAGCCAGACGAGCTAAAGTTGTTCTCGCATATGAGGTGGAGCTAGGCAGACCAAACTTGATCTTGCATATGATGTGGAATCACACCAACATTTTTTGAGAGAAAGCAAAGATGCACCAACATTTTGGAGAGGGGGTGAAGTTGTACCAACCTTTTGGAGAAGAAGTAAAGTTGCACCGACATGAATTATGAAGATGAAGCGGAGCCGCGCCAGACTTGGGAGATGAAGTAAGTCACGCCAGCTTGGGAGATTAAGCGAGCCACGTCAGCCTTGGGAGATGAAGCACGCCTCGCCAAACTTTGGAGAGGAAGCGAGCCACGCCAGACTTTAGAGATAAAGCGAGTCACGCCAGACTTTGGAGATAAAGTGAAGTCGCACCATCAGCTTGAAGATGAAGCGAAGCTATGCCATTAGCTTGGAGATGAAGCAAAGCAGCATCATAAATGTCATAAATGGAGACATTGAAGATAGAGCCGAGCCATGCACACCGACTATGAACTTGAAGATGGAGTGGAGCCATGCACATCGTCCTTGAACTTGAAGATGGAGTGGAGCCGCGCACATCGACCTTGAACTTGAAGATGGAGCAGAGCCAGATACATCAACCTTGAACTTGAAGATGGAAGCGAAGCCATGCACACTGATGTTGAACTTGAAGATGGAAGCGAGCCATGTACGCGCGATCTTGAACTTGAATATGAAGAAGCATCGATGGAGCCTCTGAATTTGAAGATAAAGGAGCATTAACGGAGCCTCTAAACTTAAAGATGGAGAAGCATTGACGAGACCTTCATGTTTGAGTTTGACAAAGCATCGGCAAATTCTTCGCATTTGAGTTTGACGAAACATCGATGAATGCTCTACATTTGAGTTTGATGAAGTATCAATGAATCATCGACATCTGAGCTTGACAAAGCATCGGTCAATCCTCTGTACTTGAGCTTGAAGTATCGACGAATCCTTCACAATTAAGTTTGACGAAGCATCGACGAATCCTTTACACTTGAGCTTGAAGTATCGTCAAATCCTTCGCAATTAAGTTTGATGAAGCATCAACGAATGCTCCGCATTTGAGTTTGACAAAGCATCAATGAATCATTGACATCTAAGCTTGACAAAGCATCGACCAATCCTCTGTACTTGAGCTTAAAGAATCGGCGAATCCTTCGCATTTAAGTTTGAGATATTGGCGAATTCTCCGCATTTGAGCTTGACGAAGCATCGACGAATCTTCTGTACTTGAGCTTAAAGTATGAACGAATCCTTCGCAATTAAGTTTGACGAAGCATCAGCAAATGCTTCGCATTTGAGTTTGATAAAGCACCAATGAATCTTTGGCAGTAGGCTTGACTTTGTGACTTTGAGCATGAAAATAGCATTGCAAAGCCTCCAAACTGAAGATGGAGCATCAATGAAACCTCTGAACTTGAAGATAGAGAAGCATTGATGGAGCCTCTACACTTGAAGATGGAGGGAAATTGACGAAGCTTCTAAACTTGAAGATGGAAGGAAATCGATGAAGCTTCTAAACTTGAAGATGGAGGAACATTGACGAAGCCTCTGAACTTGAAGATAGAGGGGCATGCAATCCAACCCTTGAACTTGGAGACGAAAAAGCAATGGTGTAATCATCGAATTTGAAGATGGAGAGGCATCAATGTAACCATCAAAGTTAGAGTTGTAGAAGCAATAGTGCAACCCTCGAACTTAGAGACGGGGAAGCAATAGTACGACCATAAAATTCGGAGATGGAGAAACAATGGTGCAACCATAAAAGTAATAGTCTAATCCTCGAACTTGGAGATGAAGAAACAACAATGCCAACATTTTTGTAGAGGAAGCAGAACTGCAATAACTTTTAGAGAATGAGCGAAGCTGCAGGGAATAATATTTTTTTACGGGAAGTAAGGAAGTCGCACCAAACTCGAGCTTCGAAAAGGAAGAAACGAAACATCCAAATTTGACTTCAAAGAGGAAGTGGTGAAGCCTCCAAACTTGACTTCGAAGAGAAAGCGAAGCGCCATTCCAAGTGTGTGTTTTTAATTTACTTTAGCTCCTTAAAGGGATGAATATCTTCAATTTGTCGTGTTGTCCCCAACAGGGATGAACATATTCAATTTTTCGTGTAGTGTCGTACATAGGGTGATTGTGGTACCTTTTTTATGGACTAAACTTAAATTTCTGTAAGTTTTCTGCGTACCCTTGAAGAAAGGGATCAAGTCATGACGTAGTTCAAATGTTTATTTATTTTTTAAACTGAACTTGAAGTTTCTTTCAAGTTGCCTACGTACCCAAGTTATAACATAGTTCAATATTTTTTTTTGCTGAACTGAACTTGAAGTTTCTTTCAAGCTGCCTACATATCCTTTACAATGATAGGGATCAAGTCATAACGTAGTTCAATAAAGAGATTTTTGTTTTCGGTCGTTCACCTTTTAAGCTCATGTGGGCAAGGAGCACCATGCGATTTAGGATATTGTGATGAGGAGTTTCTTCACTTAAACTTCAGAAGTTCTTATTTCATCATGTTTTTTATCATCCTCTTCATTTGTAGTATTCGTCAATATGATGAGTTTTGACTTTACTATTAAATAACCTTCTGTATTTATATCAACAGACAATGTCCTCTTCATATGTGAAGGGACACAACTATGAATCTTCTTGCCATTTTTTTCTTCATGAAATGATGTTGCCTTCAAGATCTTCACCCTTCCTTTATGTTGATCGTTTGTTATCTTGAGACAATCAAAAGTAGATGTTGAAGGTCAATCTTTCTTTGACGTGGAGATACTTAGTCATTTGAAGGCTGAAGTTCTAGTGGAAGTCGACGTTGGACATTCGTTTTCTTCTTCCATCGTGGCCATACTCGATTTTTAGAAGATTGATGATCGAGTAATTGAAGACTTGATATGACTGAAGACAGAAATTCTTTGCTTAGTTTCTTTTGAATCATTAACTTCTTCAGCCGTTATAGATTGTTGTTGACTTTCGTTATGTTAATAGCATGACATGCAATAACCTCTGATACTTCCTCTGGACAATTATCTAGGAAGCTCCTTGAGAAGAATTCATCCAAAGTCACCAATCGTTGAAGTTGAAGGTCTTTGTCTTCTTCCTTAGCAGGCGTAGGCTTTCATACCTCCTTTTTCCCTTTCTTTTTATAAGTCTTGTTCCTTCTTCTATAACTTAAATAGGAACGTGACTCTTTTTGGGTGGAATTTGGTTGTCTTATCTTTCAACGAGTCACGAGGATCCACCACTTATCGTTATCCTCAACAGGCTCGTCTTTCTTTTAGGAGTCCATCATTGGAATCTCTTGTTGGAACTGAACAATTATAGGCTCGAAGGTTCCAAACTGGATCATGCTTTCTCTTTGATCATAGGACGTAGACGGTGTTGGAGCACTTGAAGTCGTCACTACTGTGGCGTGATTTGTTTGAGCTACTTCATCAAGATCTAGCTCAATTTTCTTTTTATGAGCTAACTTTAGAATCATCTCTTTTAGCACGAAGCATCTTTCAACTGGGTGACTAACGACCCGATGATACTTGCAGTAGTTAAGATCATCTGTTTTTCTTACTTGTTCCGACTGTTTGCATTTCGACAGCTAAATAAGTTGTTTCTCTAGCAGTTACTCCACCATGTCCGCCACATCAGAACCAGGGAATGGATAAACCTTCTCTCGTTTTTCTTTAAGAGTTGAACGATGCTTCTCGCCCTCATTGTGTCTTCTATCAAATTTTGTTTGTTTTCCTTTGGAGGAAAATTTCAATGGAGTCACATAACGACCATAGATTCTTTTGTGGCACTTCTCATGATCTCTTCAGGGCCTTTAGTTTATTCCTTATTCTTTCTCTCTTTAGGGACTAGGAAACCTTTAGTTCTCCTATTAGTGAAGCTCAGCTCCATATCATGAGCGCGCATTGTCAACCCCTCAAATGTACGAGGCTTTATCCCTTGTAGAATGTAGAGAAGTTCCTAATGCATGCTTGGTTGCACATCTCCACTGCAGATAATTAAGTGAGTCTATTTTTGCAATCCAGATTCAGAGCTCTCCATCGGTTGATGTAGTCGATAACCGGCTCTCCCTTCCGCTGTTTGGTGTTCGTCAGCTCCATCATGCTAACGGTGCGCCTTGTACTGTAGAAGCGATTGAGGAACTCCCTTTCTAGTTGTTCCCAACTGTCAATCACTTTTGGCTCCAAATTAGTATACCAGTCAAAAGCATTCGCTTTTAAGGTTCTGAAAAATTACTTCAGCAGGTCTCCTTTAGTTCCTGCATTTTCATAGGTTTCAATGAAATGAGCAATATGTTGTTTTGGATTGCCTTTTCCATCGAATTGTTGGAACTTTAGAGGGGTGAGAGTGTATCAACATGCAGCGGAAGTAACAAAGATCATTAAGTATTCAAATTCCTTAATTTTGGCAGAAACTATAACATGTTCATCCAATATAAGAGGGTTTGTAGTCATATCTTTGTAGAATTCTTCAAGATCTTGATCAACAGAGTTGTCTTCTTCAAAACTTACCGTGAACCACCTTAAAGATCTTCCCCACTATCCTCTTGGAGCTTTAGAACGAGTTGTGGGACTCAAGAACAGTTTGAAGCAATGGAAAAATAAGGAAAAGCTCACTGCATTAGTCTGCTTGAATAACTTTTTTCTTCAACATGAAATTTTCTCTAAAATTTCTTTTGAATGCATGCCTCAATTCCACTCCAATCTTCTTTATTTATTGTAAGTGAACATGCAAAGAAGATAACTGCATGAGATGCAACTCATACTTGGAGTAATTGAAGAGAAGGTAAGTGGTGTTTTTGTGAGCAAGTTGAAGATGTCTAATGGAAAAATCGATTTTTCCATTTTGTGTCATTTTCGTAATTTTTTAAATTTTCCAAAAATCAAATGATTTCAATAAATCAAATTTGATTTCAAAACTGAAAATATTATTAATTTTATAAAATTAATTTCATAAATTAATTTAATAATAAAAGCAATAAATAAATATTTAAATAATTCTAATTAATTTAATATCAAATATTAAATTAATTTTTACACAAATCCATCTTCATGTATTTAAATCGTATTTAAATATAGAATTTCCTATTCCATTTAATTCTAATTTGAACGTTTCAAATTAACTTATCAAGCTACTCTAAAGCTTATCCATTTACGAGCTAGTAGGGGGACCTCACGAACCTAAAGATTATGGGCTCCAACGATCCGAGATTAATCGGTTAAACTCATTAGACCGAACTAACCCCAATTTGTTAACTAATGGGTCACTCCACTATAGCTCATAGTTGAACTCCCCCACTGTAGATATATTATATCCACTTGATATAACCATAATCAGTAAGTCAATCCTTCACGGGTTGTTCGTAATCACAATTGGGTCAAGATAATCGTTTTATCCCTGTGAATACATCTTGTTCCTTAAGTTTCTACTAACCATATAATGAACAATTTTGATTCATAATACCTATGAATCAAGTCCTTTCTCTATCATGAGAAGGCAGGCCCCCGATTGTTCAAGACCTAGAATCAGTACTTAAGAGAACAACCTATCTGCTAACTCTGAATCAGGTAGGAGGGAATTTCATCTTACAGAGTTATGTCCCCAGCTATTCATCAGGTCTTATCCCCAAAATGGGAGGCTTATTAAGCAGTGCTGTTGGACTACTCTTACTGTTTGCAGATCAAAGGATAGTCTCAAATAAACAGGAGTTCATAGCTAGCTTAGGATTAAGATCGAGTTAACCTAGGTTACTTGATAAATGAAATAGTCAATTTTAATAGTAAACGGTCGTTATAAAGAAAATTGACTATTTTCGTGATCCGGTCTATATGCAAACTCATTGCATAGGATGCCCCCAATCACATGTCTCAACATGAACGATCTGTGGATCACATCGTTTGTAGCACTTTACAATTCTTTGTAACAACTATAAAGTGAGCCACATCCAATATTGTTACCAGGATGAGATACTCAATTTCATCCATATACTTATTAGACCATTTGGGCTATATACAGTTAACTTGATCATGTTTATGTCACCACATAAAGTTAAAGTATTCAGATTATAGCCATGGATATGTTTATTGGATTTTCATAATAGAATGCGAAA
Source organism: Benincasa hispida (assembly GCF_009727055.1). NCBI lineage: Eukaryota > Viridiplantae > Streptophyta > Magnoliopsida > Cucurbitales > Cucurbitaceae > Benincasa > Benincasa hispida. The sequence goes on along the minus strand of NC_052359.1, from coordinate 75,419,693 downwards.
TCAACAACTTATTATTATTATTGATAAATAAAATATTTAACACGAACTGCGAGTTCTAGGACATTCCCAACAGGAGATTGGTACCCAGCTGACATTCTCAAGTTATCAATTATTTTGGTGTATAACTTGGAGTACAAAAAAGAAATTTGCAACGGTCCTCCATACTACGCTCTTATAGAGTTTGTGATCATATCCTGCAACTGTTGAACCGACAGGGGGGTGATAGAGGTGGATTGTGGCTACTAACTTTCCTACAAGACAATATTTCATTTGTCATTGGCTTTTGTAGCTAGAGATTGATTCGACTTAGCAGTTTCTTGAGCCTATATTTGATCTCTTAAAGCAACAATTTCATGATCGCACTCTTCTACAACATTAGGATATTTATCTTTCTCTTCATCTCCGCCATGGCCGATTCGGCCGTTATGTCTGCCATCATGACATACACTACTTCAAAGTGTAATTCTTTCTTTGATTAATTAGAAGCAGGAGCAAGTTGTCGAACAAAGGATTTTCTCTTATGAAGATCTTCAGTTGTTCCCAGATTTTCTTTGAGAGGAAAAAACCTTGTTCTTGTTCCTACATGATCTCTCTTGAATGGATGCAGGTGACAATTCCTGTGTATGTGTTACTTGCAGCAGTTGCTTTAAATGCGACTTTCTTTGGTGCCATTAGTTTGCTTGAATATTGAGAGAGAGATGAGAGGTAGATAGGTCCCACTGGGCGTACCAATTTGTTTGCACGATATTTCAAGAGAAATTTATTTCGTGGAACTTGAACTTTGTATTTGTATTAATTTTGTGGAAAGTGGGTATAATCTCTAATACATAATAATTTGATGCTTTCAAAATAAACTATAGTCTTTAAGCTGGTTGATCTTCTTGAATGATCAATATTTGGGCTTGTTGATCTTCTTGGATGATCGACCTTTGGGCTTGTTGATCTTCTTGGATGATCGACCTTTGGGCTTGTCGAGCTTCTTGGATGATCGGCCTTTGGGCTTGTCGAGCTTCTTGGATGATCGGCCTTTGGGCTTGATGATCTTCTTGGACGATCGACCTTTGGGCTTATTGATGTTCTTGGATGATCGGTCTTTAGGCTTGATGATCTTCTTGAATGATCGGCCTTTGGGCTTGATGATCTTTTTGAATGATCGACCTTTGGGCTTGTTGATCTTCTTCGATGATCGGCCTTTGGGCTTGTTGATCTTCTTAGATGATCGGCCTATGAGCTTGATGATCTTATTGGATGATCGACCTTTGAGCTTGTTGATTTTCTTGGATGATCAGCTTTTGGGATTGTTGATCTTCTTAGATGATTGGCCTTTGGGCTTGATGATCTTCTTGGATGATCGACCTTTGGGCTTGTTGATCTTCTTGGATGAGTGACCTTTGGGTTTGTTGATCTTCTTGGATGATCGACCTTTGGGCTTATTGATTTTCTTAGATGATTGGCCTTTGGGCTTGTTGATCTTCTTGAATGATTGGCCTTTTGGCTTGTTGATCTTCTTGGATGATCGCTTTTGGGCTTGATGATCTTTTTGGATGATCGACCTTTGGGCTTGATGATCTTCTTGGAGGATTAGTCTTCGCATGAGGCTTCCGGAGAAACTTGTTTTGTGGAGTTGAGCTTGAGTTGATGTTAATTTGATGCGATGTGGTTCGAGCTCTAGTACTTGATTATCTGATTCTCTCTCGGTTGAATGCGTACGCTTAATGTATAGAAGCGGAACGAGTGGATGTTCTTAAGCTTGGAGTCTTGGAAGAATGCTTGTATCTTCAAAGGACGTCTTCAAGTGTGGTCAGAATTCTTATATCTTCAAAGGACTTCCATCTTCGTCTTCAAGTGTGGTTAGCTTCAAGAGTTTGAACTTATTCTGATTGTTGGGAAAATTCTCTCTAGATCCTCTAGAGGGTAGAATTGTTGCCCTTTAAAATGAGAAAAGTCTCTCTATTTATAGGGCTCTTTGATGAGCTTCATGGGCTTGGGTTGGTTAGCCCATGGGTTTGAGCTTGGTTGGTACATGAGCCTGACCTTTGGGCCCAATTAATTGGATTTGGGTCTGATTTGACATTCGGGTCAAATTCAACCTATTTTTTTTTGGCATAGTTGAATCTTAACCCAAATAATAATATTAAATTGGGCCAAACTAATCTTATCTGATTCAACAATCACGATGAAACCACATGGCGTCATTGGACTTTGTCTTCAACTTCAATTCGAGACACATGTCCACTCCTAATTGGTCCTAAATTTGATGATTTGGAATTTGATCATTAATTTAGTAAATGACGCGGCAATTTGTGATATCCAAAATTTCTCCTTCAATAGTAACCACTCAAAATAGTTTTTGAAGTATATTTTAAACAGTTTATAAAAAAATATTTAAACAAAAACGAGTCTTTTGAAGAAACATTTTTTTTCTCAAGTTAATTCAAACGACCCCTAATTAAATACATATTTTAGAGCCTATCCATACTATGTTGTTTTCTATATTTATCTTTGAGCATACCTTTGAGTTTAAGGTATGGTATTTTTTATCTCATTCCTTTTAAAGCACTGCACACAACAATATTAGTGTTTTTTAAATCACTAAGTTTTCATATTTTTCTTAAACCTACGTCACTTTTCATGGGTCAATTGGTTAATTTTGGTATGGCGAGATGGGGAATGGAGTGGGGGAATCGAATCTTTTGACTTCGAGGTTGATAGTAAGCACTATGCCAGTTGAACGATGCTTGTTTTAGTAAACTTGTTATAAATGTTAATGTCATTGACCAAAATTGGCTAGGCACTTGTTACCTTTTAATCAATATTGCTTTTGGAAAAATTACTCAAAATGATCCCAAAATCTAAAATCTTCTACACGATACAAATGACCTTTAAAAAACATGTTTTTGTTTTTTTTAAACCTTTTTTAGGAGTGGAATCATTCTTTTTACCTTTATATTACCAAAATCATCACATACCATAAATTTGATCATATCTCTCTCGATATAACTTCACTCTTGTTAAATGACACTTTCATATGGTTTTTTGTGTTATTCCCAATCATGCTCATACATAATTTAACAAAATTTTAAACGACCTTTAAATTTGATAACCCAAAAGTTAAATTGATCTAAGTTTGAAATTTATGAGACCATTTAAAAGTAAGTATCATTTAACATTTGAATTAGATTTATATGCGTACTTCAAAAGAATATGAAAAAAAATTATGAAACCAAATGGTTATTTAACTAAAACAGAGTTGTGTCGAGGGAAACATAACAAAAAAAAATCACACATTGAGATTTGTGCAATCACATAGCATGCAGAAGAAGATTATTTGGGAAAGAATTGAAGAAACAAAGGAAATATAAGAGAAAATTAAGCCAAAAGAGATAGTGTTGCGGCGCTAAAGTTGTTCAAGCCAACCTAACCCAAAGAGTATTTTCGAAGCACTTAATAAAAGTGTCTCAACGCTATGGAAACATTATGTGCAAACCGTTCATTTGTAGACTTGAAATATGTAGATGGGAAGGAAATAACATTGCAATGGTTTAAATACGTGACTTTATAGACTACCTACTCTGATACCATCTTAAACCACTAATTGATTCAAAAGTTCAAGCTGATGGATAAATGTAAACTTATTTCCAATCCCCATAATCTCACAAATGTTATACTGAACAATTTGGGACATGTGAAGTGAGATTTTATACGAATGACCTAATACCAACGTCATTAATGCAGAATGACCCAATTTTAGAAGATGAATGAAAACTAACATTCTGCTTCTGTCGCAGAGCACTCCACTATGTTAAATACATGATCGCATTAAGGATGTCTCACCCATAATGAAGTAGTAAGAGCCTTGACTTGATTTTAATTTTTAATCACTAGTTGATTGACCATGGTTAAAAAAAAATCTCGATTGAAATGACTACCACATTAAGGTCACATTTACCAAACCGTAATGAAATTTGGTGTAAATTGGAATGAGATTTCATTGATGGATAAATCGTAATAAACTTGAATCGCAAATACAATTGGATTGCTATTGATCGTGTTTACCTAAAATTATGATTCTGTTACATTTTACTGTTACCACTACTATTACCGTTTGACCCTAACGGTAACGGTAACAGTAACAATAAATATAATAAATATATGAAAGGTGGTGGGTGAAAAAAGATAAGTGGGAACAGTTAGGTATCGATATTCATAATTTTCATACTGTTACAGTAATAACATCTGTAATAGTAATGATAACGATAATGATAAAGGTTGTGGGGCTCACATAATTTTCAACTACACTCAAATTGAACACCTTTTATTCCTCAATAAGATTACCCAACTTGATTACAAATTTCAAGGCAGGCCCCACATCTCATTACAATTACAAAAAGCAAGTAAACAATACAAAGTAATCGACTAAGGTCCACCTTCTACATTACCATTAATGAATTACTTTCCAACCGAGGTAAACGTGACCTAAGACTCCAATTATTGTGAGGGAAATGTGACCTAATATTCCAATTATTGTGAGGGTAGGGAGACATCCCTTAGTAATAGTGATCTAATTTTCATCATCATTATTTTCACCTCACATCAACGCCTCAAAAAATAGGTCATCCATGCAAGTGACGACCGTACAACGTCCAAGTGCAAAACATGAGGATTGACGAAAGGAGCAGTCCAATGCGAAATGTCCCACGCTCCAGTGGTATAAACAGAACACAGAATGAGCTTTTCCTCAACATTTCTCTTCGTGCTCCACAAGAATGGATATGGGTTTGGAAATTGTGGTTCCAAACACGTGCATCAGGGGCTGCTGCTCCAGCAAATCGATCCCTCTTCATCTTCAACGTTCCGCATTTACGTTGCTCTCCCCAATTGCCCGAGGTAAGCACTAAACGCTGCACTACTTGATTCCGGTCCAATTGCTTCACTGTACAAGCTTATGATAAAATTGCGTAAGAGATTTTGTTGAAAGATTTGATATATCAAATGGTGACGCAGGAGCCGAGAGTATTGTGTATGAAGGAAGGTTGGATGGTAAAAAGGTGGCTGTAAAGAAGCCGACCTTGTCTACTTCTGAGGAATTGGACAAGTTTCATAAGGAGCTTCAGTTGCTATGGTCAGTCCCCTTTTCTCTCTGTCGTTCCGTTATGTTAACATACACACGCACACATATATTTATTTGACAAAAAGTGAAAGAATGTAAAAGAGCAAGCAAAAAACAAGCCTACAATAGGAGCCCCCTAACTTGATTCTGAAAGGAACTTAAAAATCTTTTCGGTCCAGAGAGAAGATGAGCATGTCACCACAATCTTCGTTATCTTGAAAGGGAGAATTTATAAGGACCTCATCGATCATAGAGTGCCAATCTCTTTTCTGCACTATAGCAATCCCGAACAAACTAAAGCAACGACTCTAGAGGGATAAGCTAACTGGAAATCCCACAATAAGGTCCAAATCCTCCTCCTACCATCTGCAAAGAGCACAACATTGCAGCCTCATCAAAATGAAATATCTTTGGATGCGGCCATACTCTTAGGCGTTCACTCTTCCAGAAATGACTTGCCAAATGAAGAACTTCATTTCATTAGGGACTTTGGTCTTGCAGATGGAGGAAAATACTAATGTACCTAGTGTTTTTTAAAGCTCAAGGTTCAATAAAGCACAATAGACATCTGGGGCTTAAGCACAAGGCATAGAAAAAAGCGTGGGTTTTATTTTGTGAGGCATACTATATATAAAAGTATTACATTAAAAAGAGAAAGCATAGTTGAGGAAGAAATATGGAAAAAAAGACCCCAAACGCAAGAAACTTTGCACTTAGGCTTAGTAAACTTTGATTCTTTTAGTTAATAATGAAGGAAACACCCTAATTATTACTATTTTTTTTAATAATCAAAACGCCCTAAGGCCCAGTGCTTTGAGCCTTGGGGCTTTATAAAAGGCGTGCACCTTATTTTGCGAGCCTCGCCTTTTCAAGGCAAGGTGCCAAACCTATGCCTCGATCCTAGGCGCGTGCCTGAGAGGGCTTTTTAAAACACCGAGGCTCCTTAAGACGAAGAAGAGGAGCAAAGGACATGGAAGAAAGATCTACAAGAGGAACCCTCAAATGGATTAGAAACCTAAACTCTTTTCCTTGAATGGACCAATTGTTTAGAGATGACTGGAAGAAAGGAGATCACTGTTGATGTCTCTTGGTTAGTGAGGGGATGGCGAAAGCCCAAGGAAAATGAGGAGGACAAATCATAGGAAGGAAAAAAAGGGCCACCAAATGCAACATCTCTTATCTGAAAAATCATAAAACTAGGGAAACAGCACATAGAGGGACTTGTCTCCCAACCCACAATCCTTCTAAAAGTAAGTATAAGACCCATTCCCAACCCAACATTTAACGAATATAAAGAATAAAGGAAAATCCAAAGCAATAGTGGTCTAGAGGTCTTTACTAGTGCCCTTTAACCCACTCAAAAGGGTGCAAACCGTACTTACTCAATAATCAGTATGATCCTTGCCACAAAGTATGCATGATGTAATAGGTTTGGGATATTTTGGTAAAATCAAGTTAATCTTGGTTAATCCTTGATTAGTTACATTTTAATTACTAATTTAGTTTTAACCTCTTTTAGTTATCTTTTTAGGACTCTTGTATTTCTCTATAAATAGAGAGGGCCTCCTTGTATTAGATGATCTTCTCTTTAAAAAAAAAAAAAACTTTGGTTTGGATTCTTGGAGATTTCTCCTTTGAATACTCAGGCTACATCAATTTGGTATCAGAGAATTCGATCTGAGCCAAGCTGATTGTCGCCGGTAAAAGTCTGAGAAACTCATGTCAACACTGATCGCAAGAGGGAGCTTCGTGAGTTGTGCTCGTTACTCAACAACACACACCTAAATAGGGGAAACCCTTTAAATTCAAAAGATCGAGAAGAAGTTTGAAGAATCATCCAAGAATGAAATTTTATAGAAGATCTAATGGATTTTGGGATAGGAATTATCATTTTTGCTATGAAGAACGACCACGAAAGATGAAAACATGTTCGAGAAAATTCAAGAATCGGTCTTACAACAATTATGATGAAGAAGCTTATTCAAGAACACCCAATTTATACATAAATCTTGAAGTATTGGAAGAAATGAAGAAGGGAGCCAAGAAAATCCAACATTTATTGGGAGAGATGACTTGAAATGTGGAGTGACTTTCATAACAGTTGCAAGAACTTAAAAAAGAACTCATGCAAGAAAATCAAGAATCCATCCAAAGGGACTGTGAAACTGGAAAAGAAACAAATGGAAAAGAAACCCATTGAAAAGATGAAGACCAACGACACAAAAATAAAATTGAAGAAATTGTCGACAACAAGGTTGAGAAAATAAATGAGATTAACTCGGAGATTGCATAACATGAATTGGACGAGGAGGAACAATCGATTAATGAAATTGATGGTGGGGACATTGAAGGCAAAGGCACAATAGAAGCAGAAGAAAACAATACCCATGTGCGTCCCACTTCGAAAAGGTTTGAAACCTTAATTGCAATAGACCATGAAACAACGTGTGAGTTAATATGTTCGAAATTGGAAAAAATTAGGTTTTCGATTGGAATCGATGGCAACGACGGAGGGGTTGAACTGGAAGAGCGAACAAAGAAGGTGAAAAACACGCCATTGGTAGAAAAAGAAGAAGACGCAGCCTTTCGAGGTGAGCGCTTTCACAAATTTTTCGCCCTAATTCCCCGTTCCGACCCAACCTGAAAGACCTAGTTCCATAAGTGTTCTCGAAATCCATCAACCCATTTCATTTTCCCCGACCCGACAGAGAAGACCCAATGCCCTCTTAATGAAACTGTGGGTTTCTTAGTCAATAACCCACAAATTTTGACCCAAAATCAAACCCAGCCCCGATGCCAATTTGAAATATTTGAAATCCATCCTTTTCCAATGAAGTCTGCAACCTAGCACATACCTGAACCTACATTTTTTTTGAAAAAGTAAACAAGCCTCTTCGTTAAGATGATGAATAGGCAATACAAAGTGAATGGTAATACATGAAGAGACAAAATTAAAGCAATAGGATCAGCGAGTGCACCCGGACATCTTAACTAGGTTGACACCCCTTTAGCACTCTCATCACATCCAAAAAGAAACAAACCAAGAACAAAATCCGACCAAAACGAAACCAAAATATTACAATGAAGACCGAAAGCTAGCACAATAACATAATATCTAAATACAGTCAACATAAATTCTAGACACGACCATCTAAGTATTACAAAGGTGGAAACATGAAGGCATTCCAATTAAGGCTAATGTCTTGAATGGAGAAATCTTCAAAAGCTTTGGAAAGTGAACACCTTGATGAAGCATTAAGCCGGGCTGTCTCAAATCTAAGTGACCAAGGGGAGGCTTTGTCATGAAAAACTCTTTGGTTTCTTTCAAAACACAGCTTGGACAATAAGGCTTTTATTGCATTAATCCAAAGTAATCTCAATTTTTCTTTGAACTTCGGACCGGTCAGTAATTGAAGAACATTATCTTTAAAAACATCACCAAGAGCCCAACTAAGATTGAAACAATTGAACAATTGTAGCCAACAATTTTCAGCATAATCGCAACTAGAAAACAAGTGTTGCAAATCTTGAGAGTCTGCCAAGCAAAAAGAACAAACTTGTGGAGACAAAATGTGAGAGGGGAGTTTCATCTGCATCACAGCTGCACAGTTGAGAAGCCCATATGACATTATCCAAATCGTGATGTTTATCCTCCGTGGACTTGCTAATTCCAACCGTTTTCCAATGGGTGAGGCCAAGGAGAGATGTTTGACCAGGGATTTTACCAAAAATGAGCCATTCGCTTCTAAATCCCAAAATCTTTTATCTGGATTTGAGGTGAGTGATTTTGTAGATATAAGACCAATGAGGAGCTGAAAGTCATCTATTTCTTCTTCCTTGAGTAGTCTTCAGAAGTTAATGGACCAAGAAGCAAGTGCAAAATCCCAATATTCATGGACAACTCCATTTGGATTTAAAGAAATATTGTAGAGTCTTGGAAAGGAAATTATTAGAGGTATTTTATCCACCCAAGGATCATGCCAGAATGCAGTCCTTCTACCATTACCAATTTTGTAGGTTGCCAATGATTCCACTTTTAACCATGTCCTTGATATGCTAGTCCAAGGACTACAGAGGCTGCAATTAACTTTTCCATTGGTATGCCACCCAAACAAGCTTCTACCATGGATACTTTTTACAACTTGGCTCCATAAGGAATTCTCATTGCTGATAAGTTTCCACCCCCACTTAGCCAAAAGACTTAAATTCTTAAATTTCAGACCTCCAATATCGAGTGCTCCATCTTCTTGTATTCGGGTAGCTATGTCCCATTTAACTAAATGGTTCAATTTGCCTCCGGAATGACCTTTCCAGAAAAAATTCCTCATTAATCTTTCTACAATCAGGATCACCTTTTCTGGCATCAAGAAGATAGACATGTAATAAGTAGGGATGTGCGAAAGGACAGACTTACAAAGAGTGGCACAACCTCCTTTAGAGAGGTTATATCTCTTCCATTTATCCAATTTGCCTTGGATTTTATCAATCACTGGTTGCGAAAATTCAACCTGTTTGGGGTAATCTCCTAAACGTAGACCAAGATACATAAAAGAGAGGTGAACGACCTTGCAATTCAGTTTAGACGCCGCTGAAAACAGCTTGTTATCGTCAATATTGTTGCCACATAATGCAAATTTCTCCTAGTTTACCTTTTGCCCTGAGCATCGCTCAAAGAATTCAATTGTTTTCTTTAAATTTTCTAACATCTCATCATTATTTTTGCAAAAGATCAATGTATCATCGGTGAATTGAAGGATGGAGACATGAACTCTATCTTTTCCCACAATAAAACCTTCAATTTTGTCTTTTTCATGAAGCCTGTCCAAAAGTGCGCTTAATACCTCACTGACTAGTAGAAAAAGAAAAGGCGGGAGAGGGTCACCTTGTCTTATACCCCTCGAAGCGTAGATTTTACCCCTTGGCCTTTCATTTATGAAGATCGAATAATCTGGGTTAGATACCCAACCCATTACCCACAAAATTGATCTTGAATAGAAGTTCTTTTCAACAAGAATTTTTTCAAGAAAGACCCAATCTGCACGATCAAAGGCTTTCTCTAAATCAAGTTTTAAGATCCACTCCTTTTTCTTCTTAGAACAATAATCTTCCACCACTTCATTGGCTATGAGAACCAGATCTAGAATTTGTCTTCCTCTAATGAAAGCACTTTGCGTAGTTGCAATGATACTTGGCATAACTTTCTTTAGGCGCTCAGCTAATACTTTTGCTACAATTTTGTATGTCAATGTAGTTAAACTAATTGGTCGAAAATCTCTTACCAAAACATCTTCTTTTTTCCGAATCAAGCTAATGAAATTCTCCTTTACACAAGAGTTTAGCTTGTCATTTCTATAAAACTCCTCAAATAAATTCATGAAGTTATCTTTGAAATAATCTCAAAATTTTATACAAAATTCTGCTGTAAAGCTATTAGGTCCAGGTGCCTTGTTTTTTCCCCGACATCTTTGAGATTCTGGTTACGGGTAACTTTAGGCCATTGCAAATTAAGAGGGATAGCTCTAATACCTGGAGATTTGGAGTACAAAGAAGAGTAGAATCCCAGTATTAAGTCTTCAATTTCCTTAAAAGAGTTTGTTGATACTCCTTGATCGTTGGTCAGCTCTGAAATAATATTCCTCCTTTTCTTCGCGTCCAAGAAACGATGGAAAAATTTAGAATTTTCATCTCCCAAACTCAGCCAATCTAGCTTGCTTTTCTGTCTTAAATTCCTTTCGTCAATTCGGTAAATGGATAACAAATCAGCTTTCAAGGAGATTCTCATATCCCTTTCCAAAACAGAATTTTCTGCTTCTAAGTCAAATTTTCAATTTCTTTCGGTAACTCTTCCGCTGCTCTTTTCTTTTTATTTTCAAACTCAGCATTCCAAGTCTTCAAGGCAGCCTTGACTTTCCTTAACTTAGAGGAAATAATGAAACCAACCCAACCTTGTTGATCCTCCAAACTCAATACTCTTTCAATAACCCTGCAACTTTCTTTAATGTCTAGCTAGCTATTGCAAAATCTGAAGGGAGAAGGCCCCCACTCAAAGGAACCGGTTTCAAGCAAAATAGGAAAGTGATCTGAGAATGTACATGCTTGTCTTGTTACTCTAGTATTTGAAAATAACTCATCCCAGTTATTGGAGATTAAGAATCTATCAAGAAGCGAACGTGATACAGTAATTCCTTCTCGTGGCCATGTAAAACGACCATTGCTAAGTGGGATTTCCATTAATTTTGCCAAATCAATAAAGTTATAAAATTCCTCATTCCTCTAGTTAATCTCCCCAGAGAAAAACGGTCTTGAATTCTTCAGGCGATATTAAAATCCCCTCCAATTCACCAAGGTTCATCACAATAGTCTGAAAGTGAAATAAATTCTGGCCAGATATGTTTTCTTTCTCTATAATCAGTAGGTCCGTAAATGTTTATGATCCAACATGATTTCTTGCAAACAGTCAAGCATTTCAGAGATAAAGAATAGCCTCCTTTTAGCACTTTCAAAACTGAAATTTTGCTTTCATCCCACATAGTTAGAATGCCTCCAGATTTTCGAAATGCATCAATAAAGTCCCAACCGATGTCTTTTGAGCTCCATACCTCCTTGATAAAGCTAACGTCAAATGAATTTCTTTTAGTTTCGTGAATCAAGACCAAATCCGGGTTTATTTTCTTTAAGCTTCATCTTTGAGCCAATCTTTTGGAGTCATTGCCTAATCCTCTTGTGCTCCACTACAAGATCTTCATGCTAGGACAACATTGTAAAGGAGCTCTTACACTGGAATTCAACCGAGGATCAAATTGCAATCTTCCATCACTGATAATAGTTTTTGCAAAATTGCCTTCTTGTCAATAGGTTGTAAGGGTGGGACAGTTGCAATATCAGTCACATGTCCTTCTTCTGATTAAAATAAGCACTGTAAAGCATTATATTGATCATCGTAAGTTTCTTCCTCCTCTTGGACAGCCTCAGAATCTAATCTTTCTAGCTCTTTACTACTGACGCTGGCTATAGAATCTCCATCTGAATCATATTTTCGGTTTTGATCAACGGCTTGTTGAGATTCCAAGGTTCCTCGCACAAAGGCTAATTTAAGCTGGCAATTTTGAAATCAGAATAAGAGAAATAACAAGATTTAGAGTGAGAACTATCTGGCTTGGCTGGAGAGGACCTCAGAATTTGGACTTTAATGCAACATTCTTCAAGCAAATCCACGTTTACCATGGCTGTCCAAACATCGCGGAAGGTTGTCTTCTTCCTTATGAATTGCTTTCGAAAAGGTCTGAATAGGTGAGCTTTGCTTTTGGGTTTCAATGCGCAATTAGAAGATGGTGATACACCTTTCTTGGAGTAGGGGAGGGATGAAATATCTTTTGAGACTTTCTTTAACCCTTTGTCGAAGGGTGATCCAAGAATGTGGTGATTAATGGATGAAAAGGACCATTGATCTTCTTTGAATATCTTATACCAAGTCCAATTGAATTTTTTTGATTTTTCACACTTACCACATGGGTTTTCCTTCATTCTGAGAGGAGTCTAAATTGACGACAAAGGCTTGTTTGGACAACATAATTCTTGGATTAATTCGTGATGATTGTGCAGAAAAATTTATTCCATTTCAAAAGTCCAATCTTGGACCGAATTGTACAATTTGGATGTTGGTATTGATTCTTCAGAGATATTTCCGTTCGAGTGGCTTATTGTTTTACTATTACCTTCATTTTCGTTTTAAAACTCGAGGACGAGTTTTTTTTTGGGAGGGATAGAATATGATGTAATAGGTTTGGGATATTTTGGTAAAATCAAGTTAATCTTGGTTAATCCTTGATTAATTACATTTTAATTAGTTTTAACATCTTTTAGTTATCCTTTTAGGACTCTTGTATTTCTCTATAAATAGAGAAGCCTTCTTGTATTAGATGATCTTCTCATTAAAAAAAGACTTTGGTTTGGATTCTTGGAGATTTCTCGCCTTTGAATACTTAGGCTACGTCAATGCAGTTCTATGAAAAAATGACATTACTGTTCTACCAACATAGCCTCATTATGTAGTCTCAGACTGTCAGGTTAACAATGCAGCAATGTCTAAACCTCTAGTCTCCATCGATTGTGAAACTACTTCCAATTTAACCGAGTGAGATTCACCAATCTCTTAGATTCGTTCTCATAAGAAATTTATCATGAAATTCTCTATGTTTTACACTCCGAGATTAGTATTTTAAACAAGACCCTCAACTAAACCCGTATCGACCTACCAACACTAACCAGCTCATAATATCGGCAATAAAAATGAACAGAAAGGTGTGCTTTGTGATGAAAAGCTTTCTTCTCTTTTGGGTTGCAGAAAGCTTTTGGGGTGGCTGGTTTGCTATTTTCAAACGGTTGTCCTTGGCTGTTTGGGAGTACGTCTTCTGCTGTTGTTGTTTTTTTTTTTTGGTTTCTTTAGTTTGTCAAGTATTTTCTTTGGTTTTTGGTTCTTTGTTGTGGGTTAATTTTGTTGATTGGTCCATTTACTATTCAGAGTCTATGTTGTTCGCCTTTTGTTTTTGGCCTATTTTAATTTCTGGTTCACAGTTTCTTTCTTTTCTTTTTCTCCCTTTGGGAGTTTGCTTGTATATTTTGTATGTTTTCATCTATCAATGAAAAGTTGTCTCCGACTCTCTTGTTAAAAAAAAAATAAAATAATAAGCGCTGATGATAATGGGTGCGTCTTTCCTTTTACTCATAAAATTTTCTTTCCGTGAAGTGAATTAGATCATCCAGCCATAGTAAAACTGGTTGCAGCAAATGCGAAGCCACCTAACTACATGTTTTTCTTTGAATTCTACGAGTCTCCAAATCTTGCGGAGAAATTGCATGCTGAAGAATGGAATCCAAGTATCAATCAGGTGCTCACGGTCACTCTACAGTTAGGTAATTTTTTCCGGTATCAATTTTGATAACATCTTCTTTGTTCTTTATTTTAAGTGGTTTATCTTGTACCTTTGTGTCTATAATTTTTCATTTGTAGAATTTGAGTGTTTTGGTTGGTTTCTGTATATGTATTTTTTTCTCTCCACAACTCTGGGTTTTACCGTTCTTTAAGCCCCGACTAATTTAACAATGATGGAGTAGTTTCTATACTCATGGTTCTAAATATTGATGTCAATGAAATAATGTTTCAATTTTATGAATGATGATAGATATTCTTGATAATCTATAAACTCATAAAAAAAAATTAATTTAATAAATGATTAAACTTAATAATTTCTTTTAATGAAGGAGGTATTTCGAATACATTTTCAAGTGTTTTATTTAAAAAATAAGTCATTTTAGAATAAATTGGAGTGTTTGGCAATCACTCAAAATAGCTTTTTAAGTGTATTTTAATAAGTTTTTATCAAAAGTGTTTAAATAAAAATGAGTTTTTTGAAAAATACTTTTTTCTTAAGTCAATCCAAACGGGTCCGAAGAAACAAAGCTTTCATTGAGTAAAATGAAAGAGGGGAGAACATTAGTCCAATAAAAAAATGGAATAAAGAAACAACAGCCCTTAAATATGTAGTTGAACCTAACTAAACAAAAACATGCTCCAATCCAAAAGAATTATGTCTAACAAGTAATTATAAAATACTTTTAGGGGTTTTTTGGGGGCCCGTAATGGAATGAGTTTGGATTGTAATGTAATCCAAAACCCATGTTTGGATTGAGTGTTCTCGACCCAATTTATAATATTAAACTCATTTCACTTGAACAATTTTTAATCTGACCTTCTTTTCCACCGTTTTCACGTTTCATGATCCTGTTTCCATTCCACCCTCGATTTCTCACGTTTAACACTCGTCTGATTCCCAGTAATCTTGATTACATTACAGCCTCCCAAATAGCCCCTTATTGGACGCCCAAAACAAGGCATTAGACCTAGCCAGGGCAGAAAAATACCTGCATTGCCAAGTACACTACCTTTATCCTTGAAGGGAGGATGAAACTGAACCCTCTTCATGACGAGATGGCAATCCTTGTTAAAGCTATAGTTTAACAGAGGTCCAGCAAACGTTGGTTATTTTATTTTCTATAGTCAGCAATTTAAGACCTTATCTGGTGATGTTCTTTTACATATTTCACAAACATCTGCATACGTGTTAGCTAAACACTCAGCAATTGGCACACAATTCTCCATGTTTTTTAATTGTTTCGTACAAAAATAACAATAAAGTTGCTGTTGCGGATACAATAAAACTTGTATAAACAGTTTTACATTCTTTTTTAGGCTTATTTAAGGATGCATATTTAGTTCATATTCACATTATTCTCTTCCAGCAAAGGCTTTGCAGTATTTGCATAACTTGGGGATCGTACATAGGGATGTGAAACCAGCGAATGTTCTTGTAAGTGTCTTCCAGATTACTCTGTTAATCTGGTCATGTGCTTGTCCTAAAGATTTGAAAAAGTCCAAGTGGTATGGCCTTCGTTGGGGTGTATTTGGCACTAAGCTCTAGCGATGTTCTGATGCAGCTTGACAAAGATTTGCATCCATACTTGGCTGATTTTGGTTTAGCAATACACCGGAAATATCTGAAAGAAATTTCTGCTGAAAATTGGGAGTCATCTGGCAAGCCAACAGGTGGTTTCTATAAGAAAAGCATGGTTGGGACACTCATCTATATGGCTCCTGAGATATTGAGGAAGGAAATATATACAGACCTATCAGATGTCTATAGCTTTGGCATCCTAATGAAGTAAGACTTCTTATTTAATTTATTTTCACATTTGTGCCATTGCTTGTGTAAACTATGTAGCAAGAGAGAATTTAAAAGGAAGAATGTATTTCTATTCTAAGGAGCTGTAGCTCCTCTAGCGAAGGAAAATTCAGTCAATGAATACAGGTTAGATTTCCAGCTTGGAATCTTTCAGGTGTGTCCAGCACTCGTACCATAGAATTTTAATTAATGGATTTGATGCCTTTGGGTTGCCAATAAGCCTCTTAATTGTCAAGGCTAAAACAGCTTTGAATTGTGTTTAATCTGTCACCAAAAACCAACAAACTAAATAAACGAACGGAAGAAGCTGACCAAAGTAATAATTAGGGTTTAAATCAACTTTGTTTTACTTTGGTCCGTAAGCTTTCAAAATGTTTATTATTCCCTGAATTTCAAAAAATAATTTATTTGGTTTTGCTATTATTTTATCATCTAATATTCATTTATAGGAACTCACTGTTAGGATACCTTCTAATAAGAAAATACTCAAGAACACGAAATAAACTTGTTGAAATTTGGGTTTTTTACTCTAGGGATATTTCTGTCTTTATACTTGTACCCTAGGGTTTCCCTTTCTCTATTTATTATGGCAGTCTCTATGTACTCTGTGTATCAGTCTTCTAATAAGAATCCTTTTATCCCATGGTTTTTTCTCCTTGATTAGGGTTTTCCACGTAAAATCTTGGTGTGCTATTTTTCTTTCTCTACTCTGTTTTTCATCATGGTATTAGAGCATGAAGACGAAACCCTGGCCACCATTAAGGAAAACCTAATAGAAGAATCCCAAACCAATAATCAAGATATAACCAGTGTTATCCAAAAAGCCATTGATAGATATTTTCAGTTTTTTCTTCCCCATTTTTAGCGTGACGATCACCAAACCCATTCCGACCAGCCGATCCGAGCCGACCATCCAGCAGACCAGCCGTTGCAGCCCATCGACCTGCCAACCGGTTCGTTCGAAGTAGGGACAACCAGTCGACGCGACCTGCAGATCGGCGATCAGACCCAGTGCCAGTCGCGATCGGCGCTACCCAGTCGCATCCCTGCCGCAAGCGCATCGCGCCAGTCGCAGTCGATCTTCCTTAAAACCGACGATCTTCCCCAGTCGCAGTCGATCTTCCCTCCTCAGCCGATTCATTAATGCAATGGAACTCAAGAACTTGAAGAACTGGCCTTGGAAGGAAATCTTTATTCAAATCATAATCTTTCAGAAGCTGTCGGGATCCTATTTTTCAGCCGAACATGAGCAACAGGTTGGGGCAGTTTTCGCCGGGTGAGTTTGAAGGGGGAGATTTTTCATCATACCACCAGAACTAAGGGAGTATAATCCAAGATCAATTCACTCAGTTGTAGCTGCAGATGAAACGACAGAACGAGATGTTTCAGTAGCAGATAGCTGCTATTGGGGAAGCCCTGGGATTGGCATCCAATGTCCAACCAGATCTAAACCAATATCCTGAAAATTTGTTAACTTCGTTCCCCACTTACTCCTCAAATTTATGTTCTGGAGCTATAGGCAACTCTTCTAGCTTTATTATGGGAGAAAAGTTGAATGGCGATAATTATTTCTCTTGGTCCCAATCTATTAAAATGGCCCTTGAAGGTCGTCACAAATTTGGATATCTGATAGGTGAAATACCAAAACCAAGGACAGGTGATCTCCAAGAGCGAATTTGGAAAGGAGAGGATTCTTTATTGAGATCGATTCTGATTGGAAGTATGGAACCTTAGGTTGGAAAACTCTTATTATATGCAGCCACGACCCGTAATATTTGGGAGGCAGCCCAAAAACTCTACTCCAGGAGACAGAATGCCTCTCGTTTATATACCCTACGTAAGCAGGTCCATGCATGTAAACAGGGGACAATGGACGTTACAACTTACTTTAACAAACTATCTCTCTTGTGGCAAGAGATGGATTTGTGCCGTGAAATGACTTGGAACTGTCCTTGTGGAGGAGTTTTACATTATCAGTCTGAGGAAATTGACTGCATGTATGACTTTCTTGCTGGACTTAACTCTAAATTTGATGCTGTGCGAAGTCGTATATTGGGACCAGACCTATATCATCCCTAATGGAAGTTTGTTCTGAAGTTTGCCTGGAGGAAGATAGGTCGAGGGCCATGAACAGTACACTTGTAACACCAACAAATTCCGCTTCTTTCAAAACTTTAGGCCCCGTCCATGATAAATAGAACAGTAAGCCACCCCCAGTGTGTGAACATTGCAAGAAACCCTGGCACACGAAAGATCAGTGCTGGAAGCTTCACGGCCGACCGTCGAATGGTAAGAAACGACAGCCAAGCCGGGCTCTTGTATGTGAATCTGTAACTGGAGATACTCAGCCTCAGAATCAAGAAACCACTCAGAGCACTACCACTACAGTTGTTGGAGTAAGTGCAATCGCCTAATCAGGTACTTTTCACTCCTTTGGCCTTATGAGTATAACTGGTAATAAACCATGGATATTAGATTTAGGAGCCACGGACCATTTAACTGGTTCCTCCAATCAATTTCTGTCATATCAAGGTTCTGGAAATGAAAGGATCAGGATTGCAGATGGGTCCTTTGCCCCCGTTGCTGGAAAAGGACGGGTGGTTCGCCCTTTGCGGGCTTAATCGTCCAAGATGTGTTGCATGTGCCAAAAGTTTCTTACAATCTGTTATCTATTAGTAAAATTACAAGGGATTTGAAAATGTCGTGTTATCTTCTCACCTGATGCTGTTTGTTTTAAGGATCTGAATTCGGGGATGACGATTGGCACTGCCTGGCATGACAGGGGACTCTATTTCCTCACTGAAGAAGCCTCCTTTAGGATATGTGATAGGACTAGTTTGTTTTCTTCTCATTTTTCTGTTTCTGAAACTGATTATATGTTTATCGGCACTATGCCTGGGCCATCCTAATTTTCAGTATATGAACTAGTTGTTTCCTCATCTTTTTCATAATATTAATATTTCTAAGTTGAAATGCAATGTGTGTGTTCAAACCAAACAACATCGTGTTTATTTCACGTCTCAGCCTTATAAGCCCTCTAAACCATTCACCCTGTTCCATAGCGATGTCTGGGGTCTGTCACCTGTTACTACCATAACTGGGAAGCGATGGTTTGTAACCTTTATTGACGATCATACTAGACTAACCTGGGTTTTTTCTTCTGACAGACAAATCCAAAGTTATTTCGGTCTTCCAACAATCCTACAATTCTATAGAAACCCTGTTCAACACCAAAATCACTATTCTCCGGAGTGATAATGGTCGAGAATACCTTAATAACTCCTTACGAGAATTCCTAATCTCAAAAGGAATTGTCCATCAGAGTTCCTGTGCGTACACCCCTCAACAAAATGGAGTGACCGAACGGAAAAACCGTCACCTAGTTGAAGTTGCTCGATCTCTTATGTTGTCAACTTCCCTTCCTTCTTATTTGTGGGGTGATGCTTTCTTGATAGCAGCCTATCTAATAAATTGCATGCCATCCCGGGTTCTAAAGTTCCAAACCCCTTTAGATTCCTTCAAAGAGTCCTACCCAAATACCCGACTTCTTTCTGATGTACCCCTTCGTGTCTTTGGCTGTGTGGTGTTTGTCCATACTCATGGTCCTAACCGTACCAAGTTTACCCCTCGGGCTCAGAAATGTATCTTTATGGGGTACCCACTACATCAGCGTGGGTACAAGTGTTATCATCCCTTTTCCAGAAAATACTTTGTCCCTATGGATGTGACATTCTTTGAAGATCATCCATTCTTTCCTAATGGTTCTCTGCAGGGGGAGCATACTAGTGAAGAAACCAATTGGGGTCCGAGTCTATCTGTCTTGCCTGAACCCACCCTTGATATCAGTATCAGTACCAAGGAACCTATTCTCCCGACCAAACAAGTCCCTTGGATCACATACTATAGGAGGAATCTCAGGAAGGAAATGGCGCCGCCTGTTTTTTCTCTGGCTTCAGTCCATAAGTCAGAACAGAGATCAGTTCCAGATACTAATATTCCTATCCCTGATCATGATAATAAATGTGATAAAACTGATGCTTGTGTTGAAAATGTTGAGAGCAAAAGTAGGGAAGATAATGACAGCAAAAATGTAATTGAGGTCGATGATTGTGTCTTGACAGATGATTGTGAGACACTTGAGAACGTTGTTGAACCTGGAAAAGAAACGTCTCTTACTCCCGCTGAAAACATCGTTGAAAGTGAGAAAATGACAGAACAGGAGGGTGGGTGCAGTATGAAGTCAGAAGGAAGTAAAGACAGAGATGAATCCCTTGATCTTCTGATTGCCTTAAGGAAAGGTACTAGATCATGTACAAGATATCCGCTGCAGAGTTACTTGTCCTATAGCAATCTATCTCTTGAGTTCAAGGCCCTCACTACAAATCTAGACACAGTGGTGATACCAAACAGTATACACACAACATTGGAAAGCCCTGAATGGAAAGCCGCAGTCTTGGAAGAAATGGGGGCTCTTGAGAAAAATCATACGTGGGGCCAAGTCACTCTTCCAAGTGGTCATAAAGCAGTCAGATGTAAATGGGTGTTCACAATAAAGTATAGGTTCTGTTGAAATACATAATTCTTTCTTTATATTTCTTGTGATTATTTTACAAGAGGGAGCACCCCTTTTATATACAACTATGATGGTTAAGTATGGAAAAATCTATAACAGTAAAAAATTGTATATAAGGTAAGAATAAAAATAAAACCTAATTGTAGGGAATAAAATCAAATGTATAAGGTAGGAGATTTTCCATAATCAACACTCCCCCTCAAGCTGGGCGATATATGTTGATTATGTCCAACTTGGTTTTTAAGTCTTCAAACATATTCTTGAATAGGGTTTTTGTAAGTATGTCAACAATTTGCCTCTTGGTAGGTATGTAGTTGAGTGAGATGCTTTTGTTTTCAATTTTTTCTTTAATAAAGTGCCGATCAATGTCCACATGCTTTATGTGATCATGATGGACTGGGTTTTTGGCGATACTGATAGCAGTTTGATTATCACAGTGTACCTCCATTGGTTCTTCTGATTTGATTTTAAGTTCAGATAGAATGCTTTTGAGCCACATTCCTTTACATATTCCTTGAGCTAGAGCTCTTAGTTCTGCTTCGGCACTACTCCTGGATACTACAGATTGTTTCTTGCTTCGCCAGGTGACTAAATTCTCCCATACAAAGGTGCAATATTCAGAAGTTGACCTTCTATCTATTTTTGAGCTTGCCCAATCGGCATCAGTGAAGATTTCGATGTTTGTTCTCTTAGATTTCTTGAAGTATAATCTCTCTCCTAGAGTTCCTTTCAAGTACCGGAGTATTCTGTATACTGCTTGTATATTGTCTTCTGTTGGTCTGTTCATAAATTGACTTACAAAGCTAACTGCAAAACAGATATCAGGTCTTGTGTGAGTTAGGTAAATCAATTTTCCAACTAGCCTTTGATACTGATCTTTGTTAACCATTTTGTGATTGTTTTCTTTGATTGTGTGATTGTTTGTGTCAAATAGAGTATTAGCAGGTTTGCACTCAAGCATTCCAGTTTCCTTTAACAGGTCAAGGACATATTTTCTTTGAGAAATGCTCAAGCCTGTTTTTAAGCAGGCTACTTCCATTCCTAGGAAGTATTTAAAGTTGCCTAAGTCTTTTACTTCGAATTCCTTGGCTAAGAGAAGTTTTAGATTTCTTATTTCTTCTTGATGGTTTCCTGTAAGAATAATGTCATCTACATAGACAATGATAATTGCTATTTTACTCGTGCAAGAATGTTTGACGAAGAGAGTATGGTCAGATTGACATTGTAAGTATCCGTTTTCCTTTACTACTCTTGAGAATTTATCAAACTACGCCCTAGGGGATTGTTTTAGGCCATATAGGGATTTTTTGAGTTTGCATACCTTAGTTATGGTTTGAGTTGATTCTATACTGGCCGGTATATCCATATACACTTCTTCTTCTAAGTCTCCATTAAGGAAGGCATTTTTTATGTCTAATTGGTGAAGAACCCAATCATTGTTCACAACTAAGGAAAGCAGGACACGAATAGTATTTAATTTTGCCACCGGGGCAAAAGTCTCTTGATAGTCAATGCCATAGGACTGGGGTGAATCCTTTGGCGATGAGTCTAGCTTTGAACCTATCTATTTCTCCATCAGCCTTGTACTTGATGGTGAAGATCCATTTGCATCCTACTGTTTTCTTTCCTGGAGGTAGGTTTGTTATTTCCCATGTGTTGTTCTTTTCCAAGGCCTTTATTTCGTCTAATACAGCTTGCTTCCAATTAATGTCCTTGAGGGCTTCATAGACATTGTTTGGAATGTAAACTTGGGATAGTGTAGTTATGAATGTTTTAAACTTGGGAGAGAGGTTTTTGTAGGACAGGTAGGTTTGGATGGGATGCATTGTACAAGTTCTTACCCCTTTCCGTTTTGCAATGGGAAGATCAATATTTTCAGTTGTGTCTTCAGTAGGAGTTTTAGCTGTGGAGTTGGAGACATGATTTTCCTGTATTTCGGTTGGATTTTGATTGAGTATTGATGTACGTTCAAGGGTGTTCTTCCTTCTAGTATAGACTATAGGCTCTTTCCTACTTTCCAGTGGGCTTTGATTAGGAATATCTATTTCATGTATATAGGGAACATACGGAGCGCTCTCTTCAATGAGATCTAGTTTTTGGTCTCCTTCGTTTTCTAGAAGTTTTCCGTTTTCTATGAGGGTGGAAGGTTCAGTGGTGTCTTGCTTTTTAAAGTAAGGTTGGGTTTCAAAGAAGGTTATATCCATGGATGCATAGAACCTTTTTGTAGTTGGTGAATAGTATTTGTATCCTTTTTGGCTTGGAGTATAGCCGAGAAAGATGCATTTTATTGCCTTAGGATCTAACTTACTCCTATTGGGTCTATGATCTTGGACAAAAACTGTACAACCAAATATTTTTAAAGGGACTTGAGAAAATAATCTAACATGAGGAAATACTTCCTTAAGTTTTTGTAAGGGGATTTTGAAGCCTAATATTCGAGAGGGTATTCTATTAATAAGATAGGTGGCTGTTAGAACCGCTTCTCCCCAAAAACAATGGGGGCTGTTGGCGTGACACATTAAAGTTCTAGAAATTTCTAGAAGATGTCTGTTTTTTCTCCCCGCAATTCCATTTTGCTGGGAGTGTTAGGACATGTACTCAGGTGGCCAATACCCTTTTCGTTTAAATTTTTTTTTTTAAGGAATTGTTAAAATAATCCTTAGCATTGTCAGTGTGAAGGATTTGTATTTTGGTGTTAAAGAGATTGAGAATCATGGCAAACAGATTCTGGAATATGGAACTAACTTCAGATTTTTCTTTCATTAAAAAAACCCAAGTAAGTCTAGTGTGATCATCGATAAATGAAACAAACCATTTAGCTCCTGTTACATTCTGAACTCTACTAAGTCCCCAAACATCACTATGCATCATAGAAAAAGGATAAGAGGGTTTATATGCGCTTACCGGATATGAGGATCGAGGCAACTTTGCCATTTCACAAGACTCACATTGAAACACCTGAGAACTTTTATTGAAAATGTCTGGAAACATTCGTTTCAAATATAGAAAATTGGGATGTCCTAAACGATTAATGCCATAACATTATTGTATTGTCATAATTGTCTTTAGAAGCAACCAAAGTAGATGTACTAACATAATTATCTTTAGAGACAACAAAATTAGATGTACTAGATGCACTGTCATAATAATCTTTAGAAATAAAATGAGATTTGCTAAGACCTAACTCCTTGACTTGTGGCTTAAGAGAATTTAGTATGTAGAGACCGGAGGTTTCCTTAGCATTGCCAATCATCTTCCCCGAATTCAAATCCTGAAATATGCAATTATGTGAGTAGAAAGTTGCACTGCAGTTTTTCATAGATGTTAATTTGCTTATGGAAAGAAGATTACATTTAAGATTTGGGACATACAACACATTCTCTAATACTAGATCTTTAGATACAAGCACATTACCAATTCCCATTACTTTAGAATAGGTACCATCGGCAATTTTTACAGTAATTTGACTGTTACAGCGTGTGTAGTTAGTTAAAAGTGAGATGTCACCTGTCATGTGATCTGATGCACCAGAGTCAATAATCCAAGTATTACAATTTTCTTTGGTTGCATTAAGGGCCCAGAGAAAGTTACCTGATTGTGCCACTGTTGCTGCTACACTGGTTTCTGATGTCTTTTGAGTAGGTTTCGGTTGGCCGAATAATTTTTGGAGAAGGTCCAACTGCTCCTTAGTAAACACATTATATTCAGGGTTGACGTTACCTTCTGATGATGTACTTGTTTGATATGCCTTTCCACGTCTGTCTCCTGCACCTTTGTTGGGCTTCCAATCTGGAGGTTTTCCATGTATATCCCAGCACATTTCTTTAGTGTGTCCTGGTTTTTTACAGTGTTCACACCATGGTTTTGGTTTTCGTTGCCGATTTTTAGTTCCTGTGTAGTTTTGGTTTCGATTGTAACGGTTATCATGAGTATTTGTACATACCTCATTACCAAGGTTTCGAGCAAGTAAGGCTGATGATTCAGATTCAGAGCTTGCAGTCACTCCTAACATTAGCTTCTTCCTACTTTCTTCTCTTCGTACTTCTGCAAATACTTATCTGATGTTAGGTAATGGTTTAATAGCTAAGATTCTACCACGTACCTCATCGAGTTCTTTATTAAGCCCAAGCAGGAATTTGAACACTCGTTTCTTTTCAACTATCTTTTTGAATGTAGCTTCATCTGCAGTGCACTCCCACTTATGGCTTGCAAAAACATCCAGTTGCTGCCAAAGGCGAGATAGTTGAGTGAAATAGTGAGTGACTTGCATATCCCCTTGCCGAAGCTCATGGATTTTTCCTTCAATTTCAAATGACTTTGTAGTATTTTCTTGGTCAGAATAAGTTTCATGAGCTCCTTCCCAAATTTCGCTTGCAGTTGAGAAGAGTAAAAATCCTCACCAATCTCTGTTGTCATGGAGTTGATTAGCCATGACATAACCATATTATTTTCTGCTTTCCATGTCTTGTATCTTTGATCAGTTTGGTCTGGGATAGGAAATTTGCTTGACAGGTAGTCTTCCTTTCCTTTTCCACATATGAACATCATGACTGATTGTGACCAAGGTAGATAATTCCTTCCATTTAATTTGTGATTAGTGATTGGAAGAATGGTCCCTTCAGTATTGTTAGAATTTATGGATGCCATAGAGAAATAGACGATTGGCAAAACACGAAATTAAGGAAATTAAGGATGAAATAGGGGAAAATCAAACTGAAAACTTATAAAAAAACCTCTCCAGACCCGATTTTTGTCAAATTTTGTTCCCGACCTGGTTTATCGACCCGACTAGGAAAAAAAACACGAAGATATGCTGCTCCAGACCCGGTCGCTTGCTGCTCCAGACCCGACCTAATCAGGCTGACAAACTCACAAACGGATCCGACTTGGTTGGGTTTAAAGTCTGCTTGTTTCCTTAACACGATCCGACCCGGTTCAGCAGCCACTCTGCATCCACGATCAGCAACCACCCACGAACGGAGACTTCGCTTACGAGACTCGGTACCCCACGGTCGACGACTTTTGGTACCCCACGGTCGACGACTTTCGGTACCCCATGGTCGGCGACTTTGAGTCACAGTAGATCGACTTCAAATAGTAAAGTTCAGAGAATCGGCTGAGGAACGAGTGTCGATCGAAGAATCGGTGGGAGTACATACAACGGCCGGGAATGTTTCGAATAGTATCAGCCGTTCGTGAGAGTTGGAGTATGAGTTTGCTTCGGACGTGAAGCTCTAAAGAGTCTGATGTACTGCTTCAAAGAGAACGGTATGTTTGAGATTTCAACGTTTTCTGTTGTTTTCTTTCTAGGGTTTCGGACGTGAAACCAATAGAAACCATGTTGAAATACATAATTCTTTCTTTATATTTCTTGTGATTATTTTACAAGAGGGAGCACCCTTTTTATATACAACTATGATAGTTAAGTATAGAAAAATCTATAACAGTCAAAAATTGTATATAAGGTAAGAATAAAAATAAAACCTAATTGTAGGGAATAAAATCAAATGTACAAGGTAGGAGGAGATTTTCCATAATCAATAGGCCCGATGGAACAGTTGATAGATACAAAGGCAGATTAGTTGCCAAGGGTTTTACTCAGACTTTCGGGGTTGATTATTCCAAGACTTTTTCGCCGGTCGCAAAACTAAATACAGTTCGGGTCCTGCTTTTTGTTGCAGTTAATAAGGATTGACCTCTTCACCAGCTTGATGTGTAGAATGCCTTTCTCAACGGAGAGTTGGAGGAAGAAGTCTACATGAGTCCTCCCCTAGGATTCGAGAAACAGTTTAATCACCGAGTTTGCAAATTAAGGAAGTTCTTATATGGGTTAAAACAGTCCCCAAGGGCATGGTTTGGCAAGTTTACTACGTTTGTAAAGTTGCAAGGATATAAACAGGGTCACTCTGATCATACTCTTTTCACTAAAAGGTCAGTATCCGGGAAGATTGCAGTTTTGATTGTTTATGTTGATGACATTGTTATTTCAGGCGATGATACCTTAGAGATTGACCGATTGAAGGCAAAGATGGCTGAGGAATTCGAAATCAAGGACCTTGGAAAACTAAGATACTTCTTTGGAATGGAAGTAGCTCGATCGAAAGAAAGAATTTCAGTTTCCCAACAGAAATATACTCTGGACTTGCTTAAGGAAATGGGTATGACAGATTGCAAACCAGTTGACACTCCTATAGAAGCAAATGCAAAGTTAAGTGGTATGAGCGAAGGTGTTCCAGTTAGCAAAGAAAGATATCAGCGACTTGTTGGGAAATTAATAACTCTCTCTCATACTAGGCCCGACATCTCACATGTAGTAAGTATGGTAAGTCAGTTTATGCAGTCTCCATACGAAGAACATATGAGGGCAGTGGAGTGCATTTTGAGATATCTGAAAACTTCTTCAGGGAAAGGCTTGATGTTCAGAAAAATTGAAAAGCGATGCATCGAAGCTTACACCGATGCAGATTGGGCAGGATCTGTAGTAGACAGAAAATCGACATCAGGGTATTGTACCTTTATGTGGGGTAACCTTGTTACATGGAGAAGCAAAAAACAAGGTGTTGTTGCCAGAAGTAGTGCCGAGGCTGAGTACAGGGCCATGAGTCTGGGAATCTGCGAAGAAATTTGGCTTGAAAAAGTTTTAAGAGACCTTGATCAAGATCATACCGGTCCAATGAAACTCTATTGTGATAACAAAGTTGCAATAAGTATAGCAAATAACCCAGTTCAACATGATAGAACAAAGCATGTGGAGATTGATCGGCATTTCATCAAGGAAAGACTTGATAGTGGCAACATTTGTGTTCCTTATATTCCTTCCAACCAACAGATTGCAGATGTCCTAACATAGGTTGTTTGACGCATGTGTGAGCAAGTTGGGTCTTATTGACATCTACGCCCCAACTTGAGGTGGAGTGTTGAAATTAGGGTTTTTTACTCTAGGGGTATTTCTATCTTTATACTTGTACCCTAGGGTTTCCCTTTTCTCTATTTATTCTGGCAGTCTCTATTTACTCTGTGTATCAATCTTCTAATAAGAATCCTTTTATCTCGTGGTTTTTTCTCCCAGATTAGGGTTTTCCACGTAAAATCTTGGTGTGCTATTTTTTTTCTCTACTTTGTTTTTCATCAAAACTCAAGAACAATCAAATATGGAAATATGTTGGAATATTCTATGATATCATAGAAAAGTAGCAAGATAACTACTAGTCTTTCGAGAGGGCTAGACTCTCCCAAATTCCCAAGTTAGGAAATACCACAAAATTCTTCATACCCTCAACCATACTCTCTTATACTATTTATAACCAAAAAACCTAACAAACTTAACGTCTAATTACTAGAATGTCCCTTACCACTCATCATACTAATTATTCCAATATTCCTAACTAGGGGCCTTACACTCACCTCAATCAACCACTCAACCCATTTGGCTCCAATACATGCAGCATGTCGATACATATACTTGAAGCCAATGGATTCAATTTTTCTAAATCCATCTTCTAAAGTTTAGAGACTTAAATAAACATTTTGAAAGTTTATCAACCAAAATTAAATAAATTCTAAAGTAAAGTTTGGAAAGCGTAAGGACCAAAATGGAATAATTTTGAAACTTTTTTATGGGGAGTACACCAATTGAAAAAAGGCATTTTAAATGGGTCATCCATATACAATCAAATCCAACATGCATAAATTCAACTTCCAGCAATGTACTTGTAAACCTTCGTTTTGTTTTTAAAACTTGAGGATGGAATTTTCTTTTCTTTTCTTTTTTTTTTTTTTTTGAGGTATAGAATTGATATAGTAGGATTATGTTAATTTTGGGTTTTTACTTGGTTAATCCCTTCTTAGTATCCTTTTCTATTAACTCTTTATAAATAGAGAATCTCCCCTTTATGTAGTGGACACTCCCTGATTGATAATATAGGCTTTGATTTGATTCTTGGTGAATTCTCACCTTTAGTCCCTTAGCCTACCCGAATTTTGGTTTTGTTTTTCCTTTTTGGTGTCTTTGGTTCTTGTACTTTTGGTTCCTCTTTTTGGTTGCTGCTGGTTCTATTTGGCATTTTTTCCCTCCTTTTCCCTTGAACTTTTTCTTCCTTTTTCATATATCAACGAAAAGTTTGTCCATATTAAAAATATATATATATATCTTTGAGACATTTCTTCTGGATACTTGGGTTAAACATCACTAATCTGACTTAAAAAAAAATGCAGACCAGGGAATAGTCGTGCACAAGACCTTAAATGCAGGGGTAATTTTGTCTATTTACTCTTTAAAATTCAAAGGGATGAGTTGGTACTTTAGACATCCAATTGTGTGCATGCAGCATGATTAGGACGGGATCAATGAGTTTTATCGTGATTAGTGTGTTTGATAGTTCTCATAAAGTTGTTGACCACTGCAATCACATTTTTCTTCTGTAGCTTCTTTCTATCTTTCCCCCTGAATCTTGAATCTGTGACTTTTCTGCTGCAGTGAGCTTTTGACTGGTGTTGTTCCATATACCGATCTTCGTACTGAAGCACAGGTCAGATATGTTGAATTAATTAATCTTTTACCAATGAACATTAGATATTGATTAAGTAACACTCAATTGGATATTCAAGCATTTCTTACAGATGTGTTCAGCTATTGATTGAACAACATATATCTTTTGAAACGTATTTGTGTATATACTGTAGTCCACTCCCAAGTTACCATCTACTTGCTTTTTGTCTTTTTTTTTTTCCTCTTAATATTCTTTTTATTATTATTTCTGTGGTATACCAATAGATCATGTATATCATCTCCCTCAAGTTAAATGTACTCCATACCTAGGGCTTTCTTGAACAACGTTTGTTTCCTTGCAATTAGAAAGTTAAAAGGATGAAAAACCTAATTGAGGAAATTTTCTCATTTTTCCTCCAAGTAGTATGTCATGTAAGGTTACCATCAACCGCATTTAACATATATTGATTAATGGAAATGGCATAATTGAAAAATCTTAAAATTTAAGCAGCTAAATTAGAACATTCTAAACTGTTTAGAAGCTAAATTGAAAAACCACTCAAGCAATAGGGTGCTAAAATATAAATCTAGCCTCCATTTTGTTAATGAAATTATTTCGTAGCGGGAAAAAAGGGGGGAAGAAAAAGACTTGGATTGAAAAGCACTACCTGACTGGAAAATCCTATGCCCTATGAGGTGGATATTGGCATATCACAACTCTGTTATCACATTTCATTTCATATCTATACTTAGCAGTGATGCATGAAAATATATCCTTTCTTTTTCAAAGCACTTGATGGCTAGATGAATGGTGTGAATTTTCATTGGGCAGGCCCACACTGTACTGGAAATGAATTATACAGAGCAGCTACTTACGGCAGCTATTGTTTCAGATGGCTTGCGGCCAGCTCTTCCTAGTGATGAGTCTGGCACACCATCTAGGTTGTTATCACTTATACGGAGGTGCTGGGATGCAAATCCTATAAACAGACCATCTTTTTCTGATATAGTTATGGACTTGGAGTCAATTTGGGAGAATAGAAAGGGTCTAGAATCTGACACCCCTATACAATCTGACTTGTGCGGTAGGCTTAGTGATGCTAATGAACATGATTATGTGTATCGAGAAGATATTAACTGGTCACATCAGGGAGAACATTGTTCTCAAAAGTCATCTGATGCAGATAGGTGTGCTTTGAATGAGTGGCTTGATTTCTCAGCTGACCAATTGGCATACCGCCCAACACTTTCTTGGGGATCCTTCTCCACCTGTGGGAGGAGGGAGACGATGGAGGACACTCATTTTCTTTTGCCTCACTTCTGCAGTGAAAAGGACATCCATGTCTTTGGGATCTTTGATGGTCATAGAGGTTTGTAATTGCAAATTCCTTTAACTATTATCAAAGCACCTCAGACTGAATTGGAGAAGAATGCAACTGTCATTAGTTCACATTACTCTGTTGCTTTAGTGATAAACCACATATATTTGTGTGAACAATACTTTTGTTGATTTTTTTTTTTAAAGAATTTTTGTCATTAAAAAGTAGAATGGAAAATCTCCCCCACAAATCAACTCAATTTGTTTTTTTTCAAAATAGGGAAAATTTCTATGTTGAATCCCTGCATTAATAGTGAAACTATTGTTTAGTGCACCAGTGAATTAGTATTGAAATGGAAAATAAGAACATCTAACAAGGTATCGATACAAGTGATGAAATTCAACTTATAAAGATGCCAAAGCTCTTCTACTTCTTGGTGTATCCTTCTGCAGGAATTTTTGTCGGTAAGACATAAAATGCTCATCCCAACCAATCTAAGAAGGGGGTCCAGTCAAACAAGATAAGGCCTAACAGATACTTTTGAACCCCTTTGGTCGAATCTTTGGTGGAATGGGTTTAATAAAGGCTAAGGAAAACTGATAACTGAATTTGTCAACTTTGTGCTGTCATATGTTTACAGAGATGGAAGCCAGAAGGTTCTTTGGTTTAATGCAATCCAATCTCTTTCTTGGAAAGTGTGGCTAGTAGAAATTCAAAGAATGTTTCATGTTGAGAGACTCGGATCATTGTATGGTCTTAGATTGCTCTTCTTGGTGTGTGAATTATCTGTGCCTTTTTTGTGAATAATCTCCCTTCTACTACACTCAATTGAGAGAGCATTTTCATGACTTTTGACTTCTTTGCTAGATCTTTTTATGGAATCTTCTCTCTTTTGTATACTTCGTCTTCAAATGAAATTGGTTTCTATAAAAATAAGTGATATTATTCATACACGCCATGTATCAGTTGAAAGAGGTATAATTGATGCAATGGGGCTTGACATGATAAGTTGATAGGCCTGCAATGCATTTTACTTGTGCTGGAGAAGGAGATCAAGGTTGGAAGGAGATAATGATCAAGAAAACAGTTATAAGTATGTGCAGAGAGAAGTGGATGGAAATTAAACATTTCAGCAACCCATTAATGAGAGTGGTTGGGATAAAAGTTACATAACAGGAGTGGAAGAAATTAGGAAAAAAGTTGGTTATTGCATGAATAGCAGGGGTACCTAGAAAACTCCCAAAACTGAAAGCAGTTCTCTCTAGGGGTGGAAGCTGTTTAGATCATAGATCCATGATTGATGGGCCTGATTCAATTTACCTAATATCCTAGGAAGTGGAAATTGGGGTGGGACACTGTTTAAGAAAAGGCAATTAGCACCTTCAGAAGTGACAGTGAGGCAGGTATCGAGGTTTTTACTGTATTTTATTTTAGTTTTAGAAGATAAAAAAGTATATGTTCCAGATGCTTAATATCTCTAAACGATTACATATCTAGAGTATCTATCATATTAAAACCATAGCTAATATTTGGGGAAGTATACTGTTGTGATTTAAAGAGAACTTTTACAAGGAATTGTATTTGTCATTTGATATACTAGACATCTTTCTGGCTTTGCCATTCAGTTACCTTCTTACCAATTACTAATCACTTCAACGTATTGTTGGTATGTGAAATGCCTAATGCTTTAGCTTTAAAGCATGCAGGTGCAGCAGCTGCTGAGTTTTCAGATCAAGCAATTCCTGGATTCTTGCGAACATCATTTTCCACAAGAAGGTTTTCATTCTTTCTTTTTAATATTTTCCATCTTTTTCACCTTTCGGCATTTTTATTTTTATATACTCAGATGGATCTACTGTGTGCAGTCCTGTAGATGCATTAATGGAAGCATTTGTAAAAACAGACATTGAGTTTAGAAAACAACTCGAGTTTTTTCGCAAATCCAAGAAAGTCAAACAGAAAGACTGGCATCCTGGTTGCACTGCTGTTGTTGCTCTAATTGTTAGAGAAAGGCTTTTTGTTGCCAATGCTGGTGATTGCAGGACAATATTGTGTCGGGCTGGGGATCCCGTTGTTCTAAGTAAGGTGAGTTTTTTTTGTGTTTTTTTTGTTCTTTCTTTTTATAATCTTTTCATTATATTCTGTTCCTAACGTATCTGATGTAATCAACATTTTCTATCAGGATCATGTCGCTAGTTGTCTCGAGGAGAGAGAGCGTGTCATCAGTGCTGGAGGCCAGGTCAATTGGCAAGTTGATACATGGAGGGTTGGTCCGGCTGCTCTTCAGGTCTGTTATTATTTTTTTTTCTTTTGATCTCTATGAAAAACGGAGATCCCGTTTAATAATTTTGTTTTTAGTTTTATATTTTTTAAATTTACGTTTGTTTTTTTCCCCATTTTTCTATTATGGTTTTCAATTTTCATCTTTCTTAATTAAACATTTAAATTTTAGGTCAAATTGTAAAAACAAAAACAAGTTTTTGAAACTATTTTTTTTTTGTTTTTCAAATCTAACTTTGAGTAGAAAGTGGATAACAAAGTATAGAAACTTATGAGTGGAAGTAGTGTTTATAAGTATAATTTTTAAAAGCTAAATGATTATGAAACAGGGCTGAAATATTCTGCAACAAATAAAAATGGGTGTTGTCTACCAAGTTGATGGATAAATTATGGGACCATGTTTTTCTCCTCTTACACCAAGATAATTTCTGTAGGATCTAAAGGCAACACTAGGTGGGGGGGGTTGTTGAATAGGGTTGACTACCAATTTTTAAAAAATAATTTTATCTTCAAACAATGCTCAATAAAGTTAAGCCACTAATTTGATTAAAGAAAATTTATGCAAGACAAAACTTAAATCATGCAAGCTATGATAACTTCAAATTTAAAGACAATTTAATCAAGGATAAATTTAAATAACACACTAAAAATTAAATCATGCAATTAGGAAAGATTAAAAAAATAACTAAGACAAGGAGTAAAAAATTTGAAAACAAGAAATAAAAGAGAGAGAGGAAGAGAAAACACCGTGAATTATAGTGGTTCGGTAAATTGTCTACTCCACTCTCCAAGACTCCTTCTTGGGTATTTCACTAAGGGATCCTCTTGCAGGTGAGGACCAAATCGACACACGACTCTCTTTTTCCTAGGCTAAAGAGAAACCCAAGATCCTTTTTACTGGTTCAGGATTAAACCAATTTCTTTTTCTCATAACCCAAGGTGTACCCACACCTTAATACAATTCCCAAAAATTAAAAGAAAACCTCAGAATATTACCTCTTGAAGGCTAAATACACAATTTGAGCACTCAAACAAAAAACTCACAAAAATAACTCTAGGCCAATTTAGGAGCAAGGAGGACAAAAATTTGAGAGTAGAGAGAATTGAGAGCTTAAGGACTTGATAGCTTTTGGTGTGTGTTTCTGAAGAGTAAAATCAAGTCGAATTTATAGGCGAAGGGGATAAATTTTGGCCATTGGATATGATTGCAAATGAAGAGTGGAGATTGAATAAAAATAGAAAAGGGAAGGATTTGTAATTAAGAGAGGAATTGAAAAATTGGAATTATTGAGATTTGGAGAATAAAAAAGGATTTGAAGGATGACAATTTAGGAAGGAAATCAAATTTGTAAAGGCTGAAAAATCTTAAACTGCGCCACGTGTCGCCATACTATTGATCCACGCGTCAATTAACGATTTCTCCTCCTTTTCCTTTTCTTTTTTTTTTAAATATCAGCTGCCACTTGTCATTATCTTATTCGTCCACGGTCGCTACGTCACTGCCACATCATGGGCCATGCCATCGCCACGCCAGCAAAAAAGTGACTGGTTGGAGTGCCACGTCATCAAAATTGACCGTTTGTGTGCCACATCAGCCACCACGTCGGATGCCACGTGTCACTGCCATGTTGGATTTCCTCTCCAATCTTCTTTTGCTTATAATTTTCTCGTTTGAACTCCGATTTGAGCGATTCAAATTGTGTTGGAATCGTCTTTCCGAGCTCTACAAGATAGTGACTTTGAAACACTGAAAATGTTAGTACAAAAAATCTGAGTTTGTTATCATCAAAATAATTGGTTTGATTGAAGCCCTAAAGCTAACAATTTCTGCATTCCACTACAGATGAAAAGTTTATTGAATGCAAAAGGAACCAAAGCTGGTTCTGCTTTCCAATGTAAATGGCTATTTTTGTGGCTTGGTAAACACTATTCTTTGGTGAGTTTTATAGAAATATATAATGTAGATTTAACTTGGTGTATAAGCATGAGATCCTAAATTTCAATAAAGAATATATATAAAAGTTAAATACACCTAACCAATCAGTTTTTTTCCTAGGGCCGAGTACAGCTTAACTAGATTATCCAAGGACGTTTATTTTAAAATTTCATCGTTCACCATCTGCTAATTATTTCAATGTTGAAAATCATTGTCATGAAATGCTACTCCATGCTTAGTG
Organism: Benincasa hispida; assembly: GCF_009727055.1. Taxonomy (NCBI): domain Eukaryota; kingdom Viridiplantae; phylum Streptophyta; class Magnoliopsida; order Cucurbitales; family Cucurbitaceae; genus Benincasa; species Benincasa hispida. The sequence goes on along the minus strand of NC_052359.1, from coordinate 75,385,007 downwards.
GGATTATGCAATGCGTGACTTTATTGGTTCATATAGAGATTTCAACTTCCGACCTGAGGGGAAGAAGTACAGCTGAATTACCACCGAGCTTTGATCACTTTAGCAGTGATGGTTGTACCTTCTCTTTCGAGTTCTCCGATTGTCTTATATACCGACAGCTTTCTAATCTCCAAAGTAGACTTTCCTGGCTCGCAGTGCTGATATTAAAATTTTCCCAACAAACTCATTATCTTATGACCCCATTGACCCCTTCTACAATCTTAACAAATAGTTATAAACACATTCTCTTTTCAGATGGCAAAATAATATATCTTAGGATAAAGATTGTTTGCAGCAGTTGGAAGTAAAAGCTGATCAACGCAGTAATTTTAGTTCTTTTTTCACATTAAATGATGTTTTTCATTGACTCTTCTGAGCTTGAACAGGTAACTCGATCAATTGGCGATGATGATCTGAAGCCAGCTGTGACTGCAGAACCTGAGATTACGGAAACTGTTCTGACATCACAGGATGATTACCTGGTAAAATCAGTTTACAAACTCTGTTTCATTTCAAAGTCACAGAAAGGATTTGAGATGGCAGATGGGTAGTATGTTATAGATAATTTGATATTGTGATGCAATAGTTAGTTACTTAGGACCTTCATATGGAAAAGTAATTTTGTGATATCAATTCCAACCTATGAGATGAGCAATGAAAAAGAAAACAGATTCTCAGTAGGTACAATCAAAATAGACTCTATCGATCAAACAATATGACTGTTCATAGTCTATATTCCTTTCATTTCTTTTGATCATGAAACCATGATGTTGTATATCAGGTTATGGCTAGTGATGGATTGTGGGATGTCCTTAGCAACTCTGAGGTAGTTGGTATAATCAGGGACACTGTCAAAGATCCGGGAATGTGCTCAAAGCGACTCGCAACAGAAGCGGCAGCTCGGGGCAGCAACGACAACATCACAGTAATCGTTGTATTTTTACATCCAGTATCCACAGTAGAGAGAATATATTAAGTGGTGTAATTAGGATGCCTCTTCTACATACCATAGAGAAAAAGGTACATCTGCTTCTAACACATTCTTTCCAAAAAATGTAATAATTTTTCTGAAGAAACAATTCATAATATACAAAGATGTTGTGAGTTGAATATATACTGTGTGATGGAAACATTTGATTCGTAAGGAAAGACTTTGTGATGGAGGGCAACGAAGGCGATGGAGTATTTATTCACTATTGTTTGTTCTTTGGATTTAAAAATGTTGTATTATTTGAAATAAAGTTTTTCTGATTCTATTATATGTATTTATGAGTGCCAGGTTAATTTGTGGTGAAAAAAAATCAAATTTGACCGACTTAGACCAATCTTATCTATTCCCACCTTAATTCAATTTCATCAAATTAGACCCTAAATTAATAACAGTGTGCAATTTTTACTGTTGATTTCAATTTTTGCTAAATCGGCCCCTAATTTTAACAGAAAAAGGGGAAAGCTTTTCACAAATTCATTAAAAAGTACAATATTAATTAATTATAAAAAAGAAAAAAAAAACCTCTAATTTGAGGTATTGAGTGAGGTGGACATAAGGTGCCCATTTCTTTATAACTACCGAGGGACATTTGGTCGAGCTGATTGGATTGAGTTAGTAGGGAGCTAAATTATTTGGAGAATTAAATTATTCTTTTTTCCTAAATATATATTTCCCTTTTAACTTTTCAAATTTCAAATTCAAACTAAATTCCAAAATCTTTTATTAAATAAGGAAGTCTTTTCCAAAACTTTCTCCAAATAAATTTTAATTTTCACTAATTGAATTAAACATTATTTTCGAAGTAAAACAATCGATCCTTAAAGATTCAATATACATCCCAAATAATTAGAGATAATTAATTGAAATTTACCTCAAAATTTTAGAACGTTATAATCTTCCCTCATTAAGAAAACTTTGTCCTTGAAAGTTTTAATCCTGAAAAAGCTCTGGGTACTGTGTCCTCATCTCGTCCGATCGTTCTCAAGTTGCTTCTTCAAACTGATGATTCTGCATAATACTTTTACTAGTGCTCACGATTACACAAGTTTTCACTTCTCTAGCTAGGATTTGGATAAGTTTCTCCTTATAACTTAGGTTCTCATTCAATTGTAATGACTTGTAATCTACCACATGAGACGAGTTTGCTACATACGTCCTTAACATGGAGACATGAAAGACGTTCTGAACTGCATAAAAGGTCGATGACAATGCTAATCGATAAGCCACATGGCCAACTCGCTTTAGGACCTTGAAAGGCCCAACCACCAATTGGTTTCCTCTGAGAATCCAAAGAGTTTGTGGGCTCTTGGAATTTTGGGAGAGAGAAAGATGAGATGAAAGGAAGTGATTTTTCTCTGGGAAGAAGCAATTACACATAAGGAGAGAGAACTCACAGTCTCATGAGAAGAAGATGAAGACCCTTTCACCTTACCTCACGATCTTGAGAGAATCCAGAGGGAGGATATATGTTATATCAAATATTACACATAGCCTATAGTTTTATATTGTATCAAATACAATATAACTTATAGTTTTAATTCTTTAATTATTGACATTTAATATAAATCCCATTTATATTATATTCATTTATATGAGTCCAATTCATATAATTGATATTTGAATCATATTCAAATATTTATTTCCTCTCAAATAAACTTTATATTATAATAGTTGTATCATATATAATTAAAATAAACAATTATATCACATATAATTAATTTGCTCAATTAATTTGAACAATTCAAATTAATCCAAAATTGATTCTCATAAACACCCGTTGAACTATAGAGGGGACCTCATGGATCTGTAACTTGAAGCTTCAACGGTATTTGAATAATTAATTAAACTCCTTTAATTAAATTACAAATTACTCAACATCCGTTAACTGTCGGACACTCCATTAAAGACCAACAACTGCACTCTTCGCACTACAGATATATTTCTGTATCCATTGGATGTAACCGGTCAACAGTATAATGACCCTTCACAAATTGCTCGTAAGTACAACTAGGCCAAAAATTACCGTTTTTCCTCTATAGTTACATCGAACTCTTTAAGTACCACTGATCCCTCTAATGAACAATAAGTCATAGTTTAACTATGACTAAACCCCACTCAACCAGGAGAGTATGTGGCACCACATTGTTTAAGTCCCAAAATCAGCCTTTAAGCGAGCAATTTATCTACTTTCCCCGACGTTGGGGAAGGAGTGAATTCCATCTTGTGTAGATGTGTTCCCAACTCCCCAATTAGACGAATCCCCAAAATGGTAGGCTTGTTGAGTCGACGATCTTGCCATTCTCACCCATATAAATAAAAACAATCGCCCTCATAAGCAGGAGTTCACAACTCACTCAAGATTTAGGTCATGTCACCTATGGTCATCCCAGTGAAATGTAAGTCTCTATTATGAACAGTGTTATGTAATGATACTAGTCATTTCGTGGTCCGGTCTTATATAAATTCCTTTGTATAAAATAGCCCCGATCACATGTCTCCACATGAATGATCAAGATCAGATTATTTGTAGAACTTTACAACAATTGTAACATCTACATCATAGTGTCAACAGGATAAGGTATCCAGCCTTATCCATCTACTATAGACCATTTAGGTTATTATGTAAACATGATCCACCTGTATGTCTCTACATACATGTTTAAGCTACAGAAGATAACGTTGGATGTTAGTTTATTGGTTTGTGGGTTTAATGCTACTAAATGTCAAATAAAACATCTAATATTTTATTAAATAAATAAAATATTTGTATTATGCAATTACAAACTACATGACCCTACAAGATTTAGGACACCAACTACAACAATTCTCTGTTCTAAAACTAGTGAAGTGTACAATATACAAGTCATACTAATATACAAGTAAAAAAAATTACTAAACTAGGGCATAAAATGTGCCCAGTACAAAATCTCTCACTTTCCCTAGACTATGTGGTTTTTCCTATAGACCCATACTCTGTAGGTGACCCTCAAGCACCTGAGGTGTGAGGGCCTTTGTAAATAGATCAACAATGTTGTGCTTCAAAGCTATCTGCGTGACGATCACGTCTCTTCGATGCACAATCTCTCGGATGAGATGATACTTTCGCTCTATGTGTTTCCCGCATTTGTGACTCCGAGGCTCTCAGGAATTAGCTACAACATCACTATTATCACAATAAAGGGTGATGGACTTTGACATGTTTGGAGCCATTTCCAGATCAGTCAGGAATTTCTTAAGCCACACAACTTCCTTAGCAGCCTCACAAGCCGCTACATACTCAACCTCCATGGTAGAGTCAGCAATGTACCCTTACTTGGTGCTCCTCCAGACTACTGCACTTCCGTTAAGAGTAGGCACTGATCCTGATGTGGATTTCCTAGAATCTTTATCAGTCTGAAAATCAGAGTCCATGTATCCTTTAAGGACCAAATCCTTAGAACCATATACGAGCATGTAGTCTCTCGTTCTTCATAGATACTTGAGGATATTCTTAATAGCGATCAAGTGATCATATCCTGGATTAGACTAATATCTGCTGACTATCCCCACCACATAGCAGATGTCAGGTCTAGTACATAATATCGCATACTTCAGGCTGCTAACAATCGATGCATAGGGGATCCGTCTCATTTTCTCAATTTCTTGAGGTGTCTTAGGACATTGTTCCTTAGACAATTTAACTCTATGCCTAAAAGGGAGTAAACCCTTCTTGGAGTTCTGCATCAAAAACTTGACAAGAATGTTATCAATGTTCGATGCCAGAGATTGAGCTAGCATTTTGTTCTTTTGATCTAAAGGTCTGAATACACAGAAAAAATTGTGCCTCTCCCAAATCTTTCATTTAGAATTGGGTCGCTAGCCAATTCTTAATTTCTGTCGGTAGTCCTACATCATTCCTAATAAGTAGGATATCGTCTACATATAACACTAGAAAAACTACTGAACGGTTGATGATCCTCTTGTATACACAAGGCTCGTCAACATTCTGATCAAAGTCATAAGATTTGATGTAGTATCAAATTTTATATTCCAAGATTAAGAGGATTTCTTCAAGCCATAGATGGATCGATTAAGCCTACAAACCTTTTGCTCTTGATCTTAGGTTATGAATCCCTTAGGTTGCTCCATTCAAATGGTTTCATCAAGATTGCCATTCAAAAAGGTAGTCTTGACGTCCATTTTTCAGATCTTATAGTCATAATATGAGGTAATGGACAGGAGGATCTGAATAGACTTTAACATAGCAACATGTGAGAAAGTCTCCTGATAGTTGACTCCCTCAACTTGGGTATAACCCTTTGCCATAAGTCTAGCTTTGAAGGTTTGCATGTTACCATTAGCACTACTCGTTTTCTCTTGTAGATCTATTTACAACTTATAGGTTTTACCCCATAAGGTTGATCTACAAGATCCCAAACTGAATTGAAGTATATAAACTCCATTTTGAGATCCATAACTTTGATCCATTCATCTTTGTCAACATCCTCCAATGCCTTCTTGTAAGACAATGGATCCTCAACATCCTCGTCAACTATCATAGTTAGGATTTCTATTAAACACATGTAATGGACAGGTGAGTTCGCAACCTTCCCACTATGTCGAGGTTCCCTCAACACTTGAGATGGACATAACCTACTAGATGAACCAACTTCAACAACTCTTGTTGATGTGTTTGGTTATTCAACAACTTTTGTTGAAGGTTCAGTCGTTTCCTTGGAAAGTTCATTCAACACAATTTTACTGCAGGGCTTATGCTCCCTAATGTGGTCATCCTCTAGAAATGTAGCATTTTTCAACACAAACATTTTATTTTCTTTAGGATCATAAAAGTAACCACCTTTCGTTCCTTTACGGTAGCCTACAAATAGGCACAATTTTGAACGAGGTTCTAATTTCTTAGGATTTGCCTCAAACACATATGCTGGGCAACCCCATATCCTGAAATGGCGTAAACCACCTTTACGACCATTCCATAATTCCAAAGGTGTTCTGGTAACATTTTTGGATGGAACACAGTTCAAAATATATGTTGCAGTTTATACTGTATAACCCCAAAACAAGTCCGGTAGGGATGCATAACTCATTATAGACTGAACTATATCCAATAGGATTCGATTTCTCCTTTTGAATACACCATTCTGTTGTGGTCTACCAGGTGCTGAGAGTTGGGATACAATTCCATGTTTTATCAAATAGTTCTAGAATGTAAGATCTAAAAGCTCTCTACCTCGATCAGATTAAAATGTTTTAATTGTTTTATTTAATGCATTTCAACTTCAGCCTTAAACTCTATGAACTTTTCAAAGGCTTTAGACTTCTATCGCATTAAATAAACATGCCCATATCTTGAATAATTATCAGTAAAAGTGATAAAATATTCAAACCATCCTCTTTCTTTAACATTCATAAGACCGCAAAGGTCTGAATGTATAAGCTCTAAGGGTTCTTTGCCCTTATGACCTTTTCCAGTAAAAGATCTTTCAGTCATTTTGTCTCCAAGGCATGACTCACATACAGGTAATGAATTTTCTTTTAACTCATTTAGAAGTCTATTCTTTACCAATCTCTCAATCCTATTGAAATCGATGTGTCCCAACCTTAGGTGCCAAAGACGGACATTTTCTTTAGGAGAAATTTTAAGTCTTTTATTTTGAGTTATCACAACTTTAAACATTTCAGTGTTAAGGAGAGCTTTAGTAACTAATGGTCTTGGCACATACAAATTATTTTCAAGATTAACACAACAAATTAATACTCTATTCTTTAAACAAACAGTTTATTTACTTGAATATTAAGAGATATTGTTGTTCAAGAAGACATTTTACATAAATATGGTCCCTTTTCAAGCCTGAAACCACATATACATGATCTAATAAAATATAAGATTTCTATAAGCATAGTCTAACCCTCCCACTGCCATAGCTGAGACTGCGCTCAGTTCCTACATGCATCGTCATCTCCTCAACTTCCAGTTGCTGCTAGGAACTAATTCCTTGAAATGAAGAACAAACATGGTTAGTGGCACCTGAATCAATTATCCAGGCTGAATCATCATTCTCCACTAAACAAGTCTCTAATACAAGTGAATCAGATTTACTTTACTTGGCCTTCTTTTTTCTGCCAAGTATTTTGGACAGTTTCTCTTCCAATGTTCCTCGTGGTTGCAATGGAAACAAATTCCTTTTGTAGACTTGGTCTTTTTGCCCTTCTGGGGAGCAGCTGGTTGGTTAGCCTTCCCTTTTCCACCTTTCTTCTCCTTCCACTTTTTGGTGCCGAAAGAAGAAGGCACAAACTTAGTTCTAGAGAACGATCCTCTGTAGAACTTCTTTGAGAATGAGGCAACATTTTCCTCTCCCTTTTGTTACTTATTTTTCATCAAGGACTGAAAAGTCTGAAACTCATTGAGCAAGGTGGTCAGGTTGTAGTCAATCATGTTCATAATAGCATTGCTATGAAATTGTAGGAAACTCTCAGGTAAAGATTACAAGATGAAGCTAACTTGATTGGCCTCATCAATGACAGACCCATTCATCTCCACCACATTGAAGTGGACGATCATGTTGAGAACACGTTCTCTAACAGATGCTCTCTCTTGCATACGGGCATTGAAGATGTGTTTTAGAACGTCATGCTTGAGTTGTGCGGACGGTTGTCCGAACATCCCCCGCAGGGAATCCATGATCTAACGGGCAGTGATCATAGGCTCATGCTTCTTGGCCAAGACTTCAGAAAGGCTAACCAAGATATACACTCGGGCCTTTTCATTTTCCCTTATCTAGTGCTTGTATGCCTCTCGAACATTTAGAGTGGCATTTTGAGCAGGAATAGGAGAACAATCCTTCATAAGGACAACACATAGGTCATCAATGATCAGTATTATGTTGATTGTGTTTTTTCCATTGTATAATTTTCGCCTGTAAGTTTTTCGACGGTGAGCAAATTTAAAGTCGTGAAAGTAATGATTAATAAATTATTGAAACCATACAAATGATTTTTATTAGTATTGTATGCATTAACCCATTTGCAAAAACCAATGAAATTTAGAAAAATAATCTAATGCACTATAAGTAACATCTATTTTACAATGATGTTTCAGTGAGATAGGAAAAAAGTCAATGTAGGGTGATCAGGTGCCTCTTCACTAAAATGAGACTATCTCAACGAATAGATAAAACAATTCCTTATTACTGTAGCTATCAGTCACCATTGTTCGGTCCAAAAATTGTTAAACTTGCTTAACATTTCTTGTAGGTGTAACCTCTCATTTTAAATTCTAGAGTTCCCCCCCAGTGAGCCAATCGTAGGAAAAAATCGACAAAAACTAAAGTAACCCTATCCATTTTTGGAGTTTGAGGTAAAGAATCCTACAAATGCCATCCATAGGAGGGACATAAGAAAAGGTGCCTCGAGGCTGGGCATGAAACTTTACTACAAACTAATGAGAGAGACCGTAGGATGTGTTGAAATACGTCCCATTCCCACTTACTATAAACACTCTCTCCATTCACTTTGATATTAATCTATACAAATATCATCCGTAGAGGCACAAGCAAAGGTGCCTCGAGGTCGAGTGTAAATCTCACAGGGTGAACTTTTAGGGAGAAACGTGAAAAGATAAAATGAAATATCATATACCTAATTTTCCTCCCACTGAGTGTTTTACTTAGGGTTATTTAACTTAGAAAAATCCGACTACTGATTTTTAACTAAATGTTTGTTTAATTTGTCTAAAAGTAACATTTACTTGGATGGTTAAACAACTTTGATTAATGTTTGTTAAACACTCTAGTAAACCTCAATCAACCATTGCATAGTTGTATCAAATGTACCTAATTCACGTTTCCAGGTAAGTTCCCAAGTAGGAGTATTATGTTTCCGTCAACTTAAATACCCCAGCCTAGACAAAACTAACCTTAGACAAAAGGTCCATTGTAAATACATTTGTTACAAATTTAATCTTTTAATTAAGAATCAATTAATCCTATTAAACTGATTAAAAAGTAAACTTAAGTTCTAATCTTATTAGAAAAGTGAACTTAAGTCTATGTGATTCATATTTTAAAGCTATTTTAAAAAATGATTTTAACCTAAGGTTTGCATGCAATTATAAATTATTGATTTTTGATTTCTATATTCATTTAATTATAATGATTATAAAATAAATGAAACAAATTTAAACCAATCAATTGCATCGAATGACATACTTTATAAAAATATAACATTTATAATATTATCTAAAGTGGTGTCATGCATCATGCAATTCCCATTTCATTACTAAAGATACATAACACTTATATATTTAAGTAATGAAATAATTAGTAACATACATTGTATCCATACATCAAAACTACATATTATAACTCTTATAATATAAATGATGCATGACTATGTTATTAATGCATGCAAGCATATAGTATAACTCTTATATTATATGATGCATGAGTATGCTATAAAATAAATTCATATAACTATATATTATAACATTTATAATATAAATGATGTATGAATAAAATGCGTAACCTATGGTGGGATTTTTACTATATGGCATACACTATGACATATAGTAATGAATATAAATCATACATGAAATGCACAATTATTGGATTGAGATTGAACACCTAAAAAATTAATTAAATTAATATAACACTTATATTAATTTAATTATTTAAAAAATCTAACTATTACAAAATAATAGTCAACCGGTTTGAAACAAGTGAACTGGGCCTTGAACCGCTCGAACCGAACCACCCACCAACGTTCTCTCAATGGTGATCTCTTAGCAACGCTGAGCAATCTCTTAGAAAATGCTGAGTGATCTCTTAGCAAACGCCGAGTGATCTCTTAGTAAATTCTGCGCGATCGCCTATTAAACGCTAAGCAATCTCTAACAAACGCCGAGCGATCTCTTAGCAGTGATTTCTTCCTTGTCGTAGCATTGCTTTGTTTTTCCTCCAAAACTCACGGGAATAGCACAAGCAACTCGAAACTTTAAGTTAGAGACTCGATCACAAACAATTATGCCCAAATCAGGGGCCCTTATAAAACAATTTATAAATTGAAAATGATAAATCTGAACAGTCCAATCCTGAAAACATGCAATAATCGTAAACCATTCACATTCACAAACATTCATCACATGAACATATATAGAATGATACCCACTAATTTTGTAAAATTAATTCTGAAAAATAAGAAAAAATTGGAACCAAAATTTGTCTCTGATACCAATTGAAGGAATTGGTTAAGATTTAGAGTGGAAACAGGGATTGATCCCGAATCCCAATTTTTACAGAACATGAATTTTACAGAAAAAAACAGAAACATTATGCATCAAAATAAAAAGTTATAGCATGCTAATTATGAATAAAAAATAAAAGGGATAAGAATACTCTTACCTTTGAAGAACTCTTCTTCAAATTTCTTCTCCAACAAATCACGAACAATCGAGATGGCCACCACCAATTGGTTTTTGGAATGAGAATCCAAGGAGTTTGTGGGCTCTTGAAATTTTGGGAGACGAAAAGATGAGATGAAAGGAAGTGATTTTTCTTTGGGAAGAAGTAATTACACACATGGAGAAAGAACTCACAATCTCCTGAGAAGAAGATGAAGACTCTTTCACCTTACCTTATGATCTTGAGAGAATTTAGGGGGAGAAGTTACAGCTCTTTCCCAATTTAAAATTAAAAAATAAGTTAAAACCAATTTAATTATTTAAAAAAATATATGATAACTACTTTATCATATATTATTTACAATGAACTATATGTTATACCAAATATAACACATAGCCTATAGTTTTATATTATATCAAATACAATATAACATATAGTTTTAATTCTCTCATTAATGGCATTTAATATAAAACCCATTTATATTAAATTTAATTATATGAATCCAATACATATAATTAATATTTGAATCTATTGGGGTTGATGCCCTAAATCTCGTAGGGTCCCATAGTTTGTAAACAATGGATGAACAAACTCTTTATGTGATTAATAAAATATATGACATTTTATTCACTTTGTTTATAAAATATATGATATTTCAGTTGCATTAACCACAAACCAATAAATTAACATCTAAGATTATCTTTGTAACTTAAACATGTATGTGGAGAATTACAGGTGGATCATGTTTAAGTGATAACCTAAATGGTATGTAGCACATGAATAAGGTTAGGTACCTTATCCTGGTGACACTACGAGTATGGCCTGCTTTGTAGGTATTACAATTATTGTAAAGTGCTACAAATGATCTGATCCTGATCATTCATGTATTAAACATGCGAGCGGGGATATTCTATATAAAGGAGTTTGAATAAGACCGGACCACGAAATGTTTAGTCTCATTATTTAACATCGTTCATAATAGAGACTTACATTTCACCAGGATGATCATAGGTAACATGACCTGAATCTCGAGTGAGTTGTGAACTTCTACCTATGAAGGCGGTTCTTTGATTTGTATAGGTGAGAGTGGCAAAATTCCGACTCAACAAGCCTACTATTTTGGAGATTTATCTGATTGGGGAGCTGGGAACACATCTATACAAGATGAAATTCACTCCTAAATAAATTGCTCTCTTAAGAGTTGATTCTAGGTCTTGAAAAATGTGGCGTTATACCTTCTTCTGGCCTGAGAGGGGCTTAATCATAGTAGGACTTAATCATAGTAGGACTATGATCTATTGTTTATTAGAGGAATCAGTGATACTTAAGGAGTTAGATGTTACTACAGGGGGAAAACGGTAATTTAGCCCAGCTGTACTTACAAGCAATTTGTGAAGGGTCATTGTACTGTTGATTGGTTATATCCAATGGACACAGAAATATATCTATAATGCGAAGAGTGTAGTTGTCGGTCTTTAGTAGAGTGCTCGACAGTATTATTCATGTACCGTTGGAGCTTCAAGCTATAGGTCCATAAGGTCCCCTTGCTAGCTCAAAAGGATTTAGTTGAGAATCAGTTTTTGGATTAATTTGAATTGTTCAAATTAATATAGGGATTTAATTATATATGATATAATTAAATTATTTCAATTATATGTGATATAATTGTTATAATGTATTTGATACATTATAGTTTATGGGAGGAAATAAATATTTGACTAAGATTTAAATATATTTTCTATGAATGTGATTTATAATTGTTAAATTTAATATAAATGACATTTAAAAGAGAAATGAAACTAAAATTTATATTGTATGTGATACAATATTAAAACTATAGGTTATATGTTATATTTGATATAACATATAATTTAATATAAATATAATGTGATAAGTTAGTTATCGTATTTATTTATATTATTTTATTACTATTATTCGAATAATATTTCTCATCTTTTCTCTCCAACCACTTTAGTTAGTGGTTATAGTTTTTATGACAAAAAGAATAAAAAAAAATAGTTTCTCTAATTCTAAATTACGATTTGCTATTACAGATCAAACAATTGAGAAGTGCTATGTATTCTTGATTTCTTGAGAGCTTTCTTAATCTTCTTCTTCCTCCACCAAAACCTATCCCTTCTAACCAAAATTGTCAGAGCCTACCACTCCTGGGTTCTCACCCCGAATTCCAAGGACTCTTTGTGGAAGTGTATGGGTTACTGTTCGAGGATTTGCTGAAGAAAGTCTTCAAGGAGGAACGTCACTGTTTGAGGGTGTTTCACGAAGAAAGATCTTCAAAGGTAATGTATCTTGAACATTTTTTTCTTGTAAAAAGCATGCTGTAATTTATTTTGAATGCATATCTATTGTATGTTTACTATAAATTATGTTTTCAATAATTAATGAAATTTGGACGATCCGCTTTCGCTCAAGGATCTCTTCAAACGAGTTCCTTCAATTGGTATCAGAGCCAGGTTGTTGGTTTCTGATTCCAAATTCTATTCTTGTATTGAATTCGTTTAGAGTACTAGTGGGTTTTATTAATCTACATTACGTTTATGTGATAAATGTTTGTAGATGAATTATTGATCGATGTTTACGGTATCTTTTTATGGCTTTCTGTTTAATTTACAAAGTTGATTTGTAAAAGGTCCCTATGTTTTTGGGCAATAAATTGCAATCGAGTCTGTAAATTTGTTTAGTTTTGAGTCGCTCGTGAAGCTTCAAATCAGAAGGGTTACAGTGTGTTTCGATGGAGAAGACAAAACAAAGGTTACCGCATCGTGTAGCTAGAGCTAAAGGATTGTTTAGTTTTTGTTATGCGATTGTGTAGAGTTTGCTACATGATCGTGTAGCATTTGCTAAACGATCGTATAGCTAATGCTAGGCGATCGTGTAGAGTTTGCTACATGATCGTGTTGTATTGGCTGCATGATCGCATAGGTACTCGCTAGCTGGACGATCATGCAGTATTGGATACTCAACGCATCCTTATGTGTTACACATCGCGTAGACTATCATACTCATCGCATAGTCATTAGCTACACGATCACATAGTATATGATACTCAACGTTTGAATGCATACTAAATGATCGCAATAGACTTTCATGCTCATCGCATAGTCATTAGCTACGCGATCGCATAGACTTGACACCTCGCTGCTCGACGATTAGGTGTTTGCTACACGATCAGTTGCAAGGGTTCTTTGTTGAGCGGTTCGAGGCAAGCAGTTCAAGACCCGGTTCACTTGTTCTGTACTAGTGGACTCAAATTATGTAATAGTTAACCTTTTAATTTATTGTTTAGAGAAGTTCTATCCCGATCCATCAATTTTTAGTTTAAATATACATGTGATATATGTTTATACTATATGTCATAATGTATGTCATATAATTTTAAAACCCACTATAGGTTATGCATTTATTTGTTATAATATACTAGTATGCATGATTTAAATTACATAAAGCATGCTCATGCATCATATAATATAAGAGTTATAGTATATGTTTGCATGCATTATAGCATATCCATGCATCATTTATATTATAAGTTTTATAATATAAGGTTGAATGGTTGTATGGAATGTATGCTATAACATGGTTCATTACTTATTTATATAAATGTTACATATTAGTAATGAATGAACATTGCATGAAGCATGACATTACCTTAGAATCAACTTATGTATGTCTATCATATAATGGTGGGTTCTAATTGTTTCATTTATTTATAAATATTATAATTAAATGAAATTAGAATTAAAATCAACATTACCTTAAGCTTTAATCACTTTTTAAAATTATTTTAAAATATGATTAAGATAGACCTAAGATCACGTTTCTAATGAGATTAGAAATCTAAGTTTAATCTTTTAAATCAGTTTAATAGAATAAATTGATTCCTAATAAAAGATTAAAGAGTTTAATTAATTATTCATGCACCGTTGGAACTTCAAGCTACAAGTCTATAAGGTCCCTTTGGTAGCTCAAAAGAATTTAGTTGAGAATTAGTTTTGGATTAATTTGAATTGTTCAAATTAATAGAGGGATTTAATTATATATGATATAATTAAATTATTTTAATTATATGTGATATAATTGTCATAATGTATTTGATACATCATAGTTTAATGGAAGGAAATAAATATTTGAATGAGATTCAAATATATTTTCTATGAATGTGATTCATAGTTGTTAAATTTAATATAAATGAGTTTTGTATTAAATGCCATTTAAAAGAGAAAAGAAACTATTGTTTATATTGTATGTGATACAATATTAAAACTATATGTTATATGTTATATTGTATATAACATATAATTTAATATAAATATAATGTGATAAGCTAGTTATCATATTTATTTATATTATTTTATTATTATTATTCGAATAATATTCCCCATCTTTTCTTTCCAACCACTTTAGTGGGTGGTTATGGTTTTTATGGTAAAAAGGAGAATAAAAGAAAAACAATTTTTCTTCTTCCAGATTACGATTTGCTATTGTAGAATAAAAAATTAAGAAGTATTTTGTGTTTTTGATTTCTTGAGAGCTTTCTCAATCTTCTTCTTCCTCCACCAAAACCTTCTCTCCTAACCAAAATAGTCAGAGCCCACTACTCCTGGGTTTTTACCCCGAGAATACCAAGGACTCTTTGTGGTAGTGTCTGGGTTACTGTTCGAGGTTTCACTGAAGAAAGTCTTCAAGGAGGAACGTGACTGTTCAAGGGTGTTTCACGAAGAAAGGTCTTTAAAGGTATTGTATCTTGAACCATTTTCTTGTAAAAGCATGCTGTAATTTATTTTGAATGTATATCTATTGTATGTTTACTGTAAATTATGTTTTCAATAATTAATGGAATTATGACGATCCGCTTCCGCTCAAGTATTTATTTCCTCTCAAATAAAATTTATATCGTAATGTATCAAATACATTATAATAATTGTATGATATGTAATTAAAATAAACAATTATATCACATATAATTAATTACCTCAATTAATTTGAAAAATTCAAATTAATCCAAAATTGATTCTCATAAACCCCCGTTGAGCTACAAAAGGGACTTCATGGACCAGCTTGAAGCTCCAACATTACTTGAATAATTAATTTAACTATTTTACTCAATGTTCGTTAACTGTCGAACACTTCACTAAAGACAGACAACTGCAGTCTTCGCCCTACAAATATATTTTTGTGTCCATTGAATATAACCAATCAACCGTATAATGTCCCTTCACAAAATGCTCGTAAATAAAGCTAGGCCAACCCCTGTAGTAATATCTAACACCTTAAGTACCATTTGATCTCTTTAATGAACAATAAATCATAACCTAACTATGATCAAACCCCTCTCAGGCCAGGAGAAGGTGTGGCGCCACGTTGTTCAAGCCCTGGAATCAGCCTTAAGGGAACAATTTATTTACTTTCCCCAACGTTGGAGAAGGAGTGAATTTCGTCTTGTGTAGCTGTGTTCCTAGCTATTGGGGTTGATGTCCTAAATCTTGTAGTGTCCTATAGTTTGTAAACACTTATACGAACAAAAATTTATGTGATTAATAATATATGATATTGTATTCACTTCTGTCTATGAAATATATGATATTTTAGTTGCATTAACCACAAACCAATAAACTAAGATCCATGGTTATCATTGTAACTTAAATATGTATGCAGAGACATACAAGTGGATCGTGTTTAAGTGAGAACCAAAATGGTCTATAGTATATGGATAAGGCTGGGTACCTTATCCTAGTGACACTACGAGTATGACCCACTTTGTAGGAGTTACAAATGTTGTAAAGTACTATAAATGATTTGATCTTGATGATTCATGTATTAAACATGTGAGCGAGGATATTCTATACAAAAGAGTTTGTATAATACTGGACCACGAAATGTTTGGTCTCGTTATATAACGCCATTCATAATTGAGACTTTCATTTCACTAGGATGACCATAGGTAATATGACCTTAATCCTGAGTGAGTTGTGAACTCCTGCTTATGAGGGTGGTCCTTTGATTTGCATGGGTGAGAATGGCTAGATAGTTGACTCAACAACCCTACCATTTTGGGGATTCGTCTGATTGAGAAGCTGGGAACTCAGCTACACAAGATGGAATTCACTCATTCCCCGAAGCAGGGGTAAGTAGATAAATTGCTCCCTTAAGAGCTGATTCTGGGTCTTGAACAATGTGGTGTCACATCTCTCTTGGCCAGAGAAGGGTTTAGTCATAATGAGACTATGATCTATTGTTCATTAGAGGAATCAGTGGTACTTAAGGAGTTAGATGTAACTATAGGGGCAAAACGATAATTTGGCCTAGCTGTATTTATGAGTAATTTGTAAAGGGTCATCGTACTGTTGATTGGTTATATCCAATAAACACAGAAATATATATGTAGTGTGAAGAGTGCAGCCATCGATCTTTAGTGGAGTGCCCGATAGTTAACTGATGGTGGATAATGTGATTAAAGAATTTAATCAGTTATTCACGTATCGTTAGAGCTTCAAGCTACAGGTTTATAAGGTCCCCTTGGTAGCTTAATGGATTTATGTTGAGAATCAGTTTTTGGGTTAATTTGAAATGTTCAAATTAATAAGAGGGAATTTAATTATATATAATATAATTACGTTAATTCAATTATATATGATATTATTGATATAATATATTTGATACATTATTGTTTAATTGGAGGAACTAATATTTGAATATGATTTAAATATATTTTCTATGAATGAGATTCATAGTTATTAAATTTAATATAAATATGATTTATATTAAATACCATAAAATAGAGAAAAAGAGTTATGGTTTATATATTGTATATGATGCAATATTAAAACTATAGGTTATAAATATAATATGATAAGTTAGTTACCATATTTATTTATATTTATTAATTATTTGATAATTAAATTCTTTTTCTCCATGTCCACCCTTAGTGGGTAGTTATTTAGTTTTTGTTGCAAAAACAGATAAATGAAATTTGATTTAAAAAACTCCATGTATAGACGCGATTAATAATCGAGTATCTACACGATTGCTTGAGAGACTATATGATAGTTTCATTATCTACACGATCGAGAGACTTATCTATGCGATAGACTTATTCGTTTACACGATAGTGTTGTTCGTCTACTCGATCGTCTTCCTCTTCCACACCAAAATTCCCCTCTAACCAAAATTAGCCAGAGCCCATCACTCCTGGATTCTCACACCGAGAATACCAAGGTCATCAAGTGGTAGTATCCTGTTTGTTTCAAGAATTGAGTTGCTGCTTGTTGCCTGTACGAGGGAGTTCGTGACTTGTTCGTTGCGTTCGTGAACGAGTACTATCAAGGGATTTACTTGAAGAACGGTTCTTCAAAGGTATAGTCTCTTGATCCTTTATTTCAAAGCATGTTGTAATTTAAGATTTATGCATAATCAGTTCTTGTATGACTATAAATGTATACGTACATTCACAATGAGATTTGGACGATCCGCTTCCGCTCAAAGGTTCTTTGTAAATGCAGTTCCTTCAATTGGTATCAGAGCCAGGTTGTGTTCTGATTTCCAAATTCCATTTGCTGTATTGAATTTCGTTTATAGTTTGGTGGGTTTTAAGTTTCTACAATGCGTTTAAGTGTTAAATGTTTGTGGATGTTTTTGATGGGTAGTTTCGAGATAGTTGTCACTGTTTAATGCTTTCGTTTTACTTTTACAAAAGTTACTTTGTAAGGGCCCCTGCGCTTTTGGGCATAATTGCTTGCAATCGAGTTTATATTCATTTATGTCTTTTGAGTTGTTCGTGAAGAAGCTTTAGAGGCAGGAGTTGCAGTTCGCTTCAATGGAGAAGATGAAATGGTGGTCGCATCGTGTAGCTTAAGTTAGACGATCGTTTAGATTTGGCTATACATTCGTGTAGAATTGTTCTACTCGATCGTCTAGCTAAATGCTATGCGATCGTGTAAAGTGTTTACTCGATCGTGTTGCGTTGGCAGCATGATCGCGTAGACACTTAGGGGTAAATGGTCGCACGGTATTTGATACTCGACCCAAGGCATGCGCACTAAACAATCGTGTAGGCTATCATGCTTATCGTATAGTCATTAGCTACACGATCACATAGTATGCAATACTCTATGCTTATTACTCGATCGTGTAGACTATCATGCTCATCACATAGTCGTTAGCTACACGATCACATGACATGTGTTACTCGAAGCGCGCTACACGATCCTATGGACTTTCATGCTCATCGCATAGCCCTAAGCTATGCGATCATTGCTACACGATCATTTAAATTCAACACGTTACTCGACGATCAAAGGATTTGCTACACGGTCAAGTGACGAGGCTTCAAGGCGGGCGGTTTAAGACCTAGTTCACCTGTTCGAACCGGTTGACTCCAACTTTTGTAATAGTTTAGAATTTCCTTTTCGATTTTGAGATATACTATCCCAGTCCATCAGTTTTTATTAAATGTGCATGTGATGTATGTTTAAATTATATGCCATAATGTATGTCATATAGTTTTAAAATCCACCATAGGTTATACATTTTATTCGTACATCATCTTTATATTATAAGTGTTATAATATGTTAGTATGCATGATTAAATTACTTAAAGCATGCTCATGCATCATATAATATAAGAGTTATAACATATGCATGCATTAAAGCATATCCATGCATCATCTATATTATAAATGTTATGATATAAGGTTGTATGTTAGCATGTAATGTATGCTTAGTTCATTACTTGTTATATAAAAATTATATATTAGTAATGAATGAACATTGCATGAAGGACACTTTGGTTTGTTTATAAATGTTATAAATAACTTTTGCATGTCTAACTAGCAATGTGAATGGTTTTAATTGTTAATTTGTTATAAGGGTTATAACTAATGAAATTAAAATTAAAATCAATAATAAAGAGTTGCATGCACACCTTAGGCTTTAATCATGTTTTAAAAGTGTTTGAAAATTTGATTGAGATAGACCTAAAATCACGTCTTTAATAAGATTAGAAACCTAAGTTTAATTTTTTAATTCGGTTTAATAGGATTATATTGACTAATAAAAGATTAAATATGTCACAAATGTATCTATAAGGGACCTTTTGGCTAAGGTTGGGGTACTTAAGTCGATGAAAATGTCGCACCCCTACCTGGGAACCTACCTGGAAAGGTGAATTAGATAGATATATTACATACATACAAATTTGATGAAAGTCTGTTAAAGTGTTTAATAAGACTTGAATCAAACTTGTTTAATCATCAAAAGTTAGTATTGTTTTTGAGCAAATTAAACAAACCACTTAGTTAAAATCAGTAGTTGGATTTTCTAAGTTAACGAATCCCTAGGTAGAACATTCAGTGGGAGGTAATTGAGGTATATGATACTTCAGTTTACCTTTACACGTTTCTCCCTAAAAAGTTCACACTGTAGGGGGACACTCTAAAGGTGCCTCGAGGCCGAAGATAGATCTCACGGTGTGTAACTTAAGCATGTATGTGGTGACATACAAGTGGATCATGTCTTGAGTGATAACCAAAATGGTTTGTAGTATATGGATATAGGAGGGAAACCTTATCCTGGTAACGCTATGGATGTGGCCCGCATTGTGAAATGGCCACAAGTGTTGTGACTTGTCACAGATGGTCTGATCCTGATCATTCGTATTGGGGACATGCGAGCGGAGGCGTCCTATACAAAGAGTTTGTAAAAGACTTGACCATGAAGTGAGAACGTCTCGTTATATAATATCGTTCATGACAGAGACTTTACTTCACTAGGATGACCATAGGTAATATGACCTCAATCCTGAGTGAGTTGGGAACTCCTGCCATTGAGGGCAGTCCTTTAATTTGTATGGGTGCGAGTGGCCAGGTCGCCGATTCAAACCTACCATTTTGGGGATTCGTCTGATTTGGGAGCTGGGAACTCAGCTACACAAGATGGAATTCATTCCTTCCTCGAGGCAAGGGTAAGTAGATTGATAGCTCCCTTAAGGCCTGATTTTAGGACTTGAACGATGTGGTGCCACACACCTTCTCCTGGCCCGAGAGATGTTCACACATAGTTGGACTATATTGTATTGTTCATTAGAGAAATCAGTGGTACTTAAGGAGTGNACACACCTTCTCCTGGCCCGAGAGATGTTCACACATAGTTGGACTATATTGTATTGTTCATTAGAGAAATCAGTGGTACTTAAGGAGTGAGATGTAACTACATGGGTAAAATGGTAAATTGGCCCAGCTGTACTTACGAGCATCTGTGAAGGGTCATCGTACTCATGATTGGTTATATTCGATGGACATAGAAATATATCTGTGGTAAGAAGAGTTCAACTGTTGGTCTTTAGTGGAATGGCTAACAGTTAATGGATGGTGGATCTCATGGTTAAAGAGCTTAGTCAGCTATTCACGGACCATTGATGCTTCAAGCCACAGGTTCATTAGGTCCCCTGGGTAGCTTGGATAAAGTCGAGAATCAATATTTGGGTTAATTTGAAATGTTCAAATTGACAAGAGGAATTTCGATTATATATGATATAATTGGCTAAATGTATGAGATACATTATTTTGGAGGAAATTAGATATAAATATGATTTATATCAAGTAGAGGAGAAATTACTATAGTAGATATGTAATAACAAACTATAGGGTAAGAATATAATATGATTAAATTTATTAATTATTTAATTGGTTAATTATATGATAATTGGCCTAAAATTTCTCTTGGACATGCGTTAGTGGGAGTAGCCGCTTTGGTTATGGTAACCGAAGAATAAAATGAAAATTTGTTTCATTTTACAAAAGTTCGAAAAAATTGGCATCGGTATGAAAACGTAAATGATTGCATAGTCGAGAGCCTATACGATAGTCGCTCAGCGCCTAAACGATCACACACCTCGCGTCTAAACGATCGCATGCTAGTCCCTAAACAATCATTTAGCTTACCTAAACGATCGCATAGTGTACCGTATTTTCTAAATCATCGTTTACCATTTACTAAACGATCGTCTACCATTTACTAATCGATCGCTTAGTAAAACCTACACGATCGTGTAGCTTCTTCTAAACGATAAGCATTTAGCTATATGATAGCTTCCTTTTCTCTCCCACTTGTTTATCATCTACACGATTAGTTCTTTCTCCAACCTTTACCAAACTCACCAAAGACCACACTTTGGACTCTCACTCCGAGAATACCAAGGGCTCCATTTTGGTGGTGTCAACCCCGCTACGTTCACTTGTTCGTGATTGTTCATGTTGCTGCCGTTCATTTAGACGGTTGTGCTGTTGCAGCCGACTTCTTTTCTGGGCGATAGAGATTGCGTAGAGGTCTTCCGCTGTGTCAGAGTTCCAAAGCTTAAAGAGGGTCTTCAACTGGTATGAGAACTCTTTCCTTTGTATTTTAATGTTCAAATCATGTCTTTAATTAGTGTGAATTTACATAATTGTTATTAGAATGTATGTGTTGTATTTCGGTCACGATGAAATCGGAAAGATCCAAATGCACTCATGGATGCTCTTCGTTAAGAGATCCTTCAATTGGTATCAAAGCTAGGTTACGATGGGCTCATTAGGGCGGGACTCTGACACCGAAAGCGAAGGGTCACACTTACGCAGAATTGTTAAAGGTTAATAGTTCTGGACCAAAAAATGGTGGCTGTTAAATTCAGTTCAAAGAGTTATTTCTACCTAATAGTTGAGAATATCTCATCCCAACGAAGGGGCATCTGATCACCTCACTGGTGACGTTTGTCCTTCCTCACTGGGGCGTCATTGCAAAATAGAAGTCTTTAACTTAGGGTACTTTAAACTGTTTTACAAAACTGATTGGTTTAAAAGTGGTTTAGCAAAATCTAATAAAGTTTTGTTCGTATTTTCAGCAATAACTCTTTTTCAAAATGGCAACAGCCACGTTGTCTTTGTTAAGCGCCGAAAAATTAACTAGCGACAAATTTTCAACATGGAAACTTATGATCACGAAGATCCTAATCATCGAGGATCTCATGTTCGCTCTTACGGAGGCCTGTCCTCCTATTCCAGCTCCAAATGCCGCTTGAAATATTCGGGAAGCATATAAGCGATGGACAAGGGCGAATGAGAAGGCTCGAGTCTACATCTTGCAAGTCATTTTGAAGTCTTGGCCAAGAAACACGAGCCTATGGTCTTAGTGCATGAGATCATAGAGTCCCTACAGGGGATGTTCGGACAATCATTCGTGCAGCTCAGGCACGACACTCTTAAGTACATCTTCAACTCACGAATGAAGGAGGGAACATCTGTTTAGGAACATGTTCTCAACATGATGGTCCACTTCAACGTGGCAGAGATGAATGGATTGAGCATTAATGAGGCTAGCCAGGTTAGCATAATTATGGAGTTGTTATCAGAAAGCTTCTTTCATTTTGTAAGCAACGTTGTTCTGAATAGGGTTAATTACAACCTTATAACTCTACTCAATGAGTTGTAGACTTTCCAATCTTTGTTGAAAGGCAAGTAGAAGAATGTTTGTGAGGAAAATTTTGCCTCTTCTTCCAAAAAGTTCCACAAAGGTTCGACTTTCAGAACTAAGTTTGCACTTTCTACTTCCGACACTAGAAAGTGGAAGAAGAAGAAGGGTGGTAAGAGGAAGGCGCCTACTAACTCACAACCTGCTGCTCCAAGGGGTAGGCAACCGATGAGAGTTGACAAAGGAAAGTATTTTCATTGCAACCAGGATGGACAATGGAAGCGAAATTGCCCACGTTATTTGGTTGAGAAGAAGAAGGCCAAACAAGGTAAATGCAATTTACTGATTTTGGAAACGTTTTTAGTAAAGAATGAAGATTTTGCCTAGATTATTGATTCTGGGGCCAC
Organism: Benincasa hispida; assembly: GCF_009727055.1. NCBI lineage: Eukaryota > Viridiplantae > Streptophyta > Magnoliopsida > Cucurbitales > Cucurbitaceae > Benincasa > Benincasa hispida. Next base: position 75,361,716 of record NC_052359.1, on the reverse strand, counting down.
TAACCATGTTTGTTCTTCATTTTAGGGAATTAGTTCCTGGCGGCAACTTGATGCTGGTGAGATGGCGATGCGAGTTGGAATTGGGCACGTTGTCTCAGCTGTGGCAGTGGGAAGTGTTCGGTTGACTTTACAGAATAGGTTTCTCATTTTGAATGATGTGTATGTAGTTCCCGACTTAAAGAGGAACTTAATTTCTATAAAATCATTGCTTGAATGTAAATATCAAATACATTTTTCAATTAATAAATTTTTTATTTTGAAAAATGGTGTTGATGTATGTTCAGCTGAACTGGAAAATAATTTGTATGTGTTAAGGCCGTTAGCAAGAAATGTCCTCCATAATATAAAGATGTTTAAAACTGTCGTAACTAAAAAAAAAAACGACTTAAAATTTCTCCTAAAAAAGACACCTAACTTTGACACCTATGTTTAGAGCACATTAATCTCAATAGGTTGGTAAAGAATGGACTTTTAAGCGAGTTAGAAGAAAATTCTTTACCTGTATGCGAGTCATGCCTTGAAGGCAAAATGACTAAAAGACCTTTTACTGGAAAAGGTTATAGGGCCAAAGAGCCTCTAGAGCTAGTGTATTCAGACATTTGTGGTCCGATGAATGTGCGAGCCAGGGGAGGCTATGAATACTTCATCACTTTTACTGATGATTATTCAAGGTATGAGTACGTTTATTTAATGTAACATAAGTCTGAGTCATTTGAAAATTTCAAAGAGTTCAAGACTGAAGTTGAAAACGCATTAAGTAAAACGATTAAAATGCTTCTATCTAATCGAGGTAGAGAGTTTTTGGATTCTGAGTTCCAAAATTTATGATAGAACATGGAATAGTTTCCCAACTCTCAACACCTGATACCTCAGTAGAATGGTTTGGTTGATGATGAGTTATGCTTTCTTACCTGACTCGTTTTGGGGTTTTGCAGTAGATACTACAGCTTATATCTCGAACTGTGTTCCCTCTAAGAGTGTTGTCGAAACACCTTTGGAGTTGTGGAATGTTCGTAAAGCTAGTTTACATCATTTCCATATTTGGGATTGCCCAACACATGTGTTTGAGGCCAATCCTAAGAAATTGGAACCACGTTCGAGGTTATGCCTATTTGTAGGCTACCCCAAAGGAACGAGAGGAGGATATTTTTATGATCCTAAAGAAAACAAAGTTTTTGTATCGATAAATTCTATTTTTCTTGAGGATCATATAAGGGAGCACAGACTTAGAAGAAAAATCGTGTTGAATGAGCTTTCCAAAGAAACTACTGAATCTTCAACACGAGTTGTTGAAGAGCCTGATACCTTAACAAGAGTTATTGACGTAGGTTCATCTAGTAGGTCAAATCCACCTCAAGTGTTAAGGGAACCTCAACGTAGTGGGAGGGTTGCGAACCCACCTATTCGCTATATGGGTTTAACTAAAATCTTGGCTATGGTAGCTGATGGTGAGGTTGAGGATCCATTGTCTTACAATAAGACAATGGATGATGTTGACAGAGATGAATGGATCAAAGTCATGGATCTCGAAATGGAATCTATGTACTTCAATTCAATTTGGGATCTTGTAGATCAACCTGATGGGGTTAAACCTATAGGTTATAAATGGATCCACAAGAGAAAACGGGGTGCTGATGGGAAGATGCAAACCTGCAAGGCTAGACTGATGGCAAAGGGTTATATCCAGGTAGAGGGAGTCGACTATGGGGAGACTTTCTCGCCTGTTGTTACGATGAAGTCTATCTAGATCCTCCTATCCATTTCCTCATATTATGACTATGACATATGGAAAATGGATGTCAAGACTGCTTTTCTGAATAACAATCTTGAGGAGACCATTTATATGGTGTAATCCGAGGGATTCATAGTCCAAGGTCAAGAGCAAAAGGTTTGAAAATTGAATCGGTCTATTTATGAACTGGAACAGGCATCTCGATCTTAGAATATAAGGATTGATACTGTGATAAAATCTTATGGCTTTGACCAAAACGTTGATGAGCCTTATGTTTACAAAAAGATCATCAACAGTTCAGTAGTTTTCCTAGTGTTATATGTAGATGATATCCTACTCATTGGGAATGATGTAGGCTTACTGACTTCAATTAAGAACTGGCTAGCGACCTAATTTCAAATGAAAGATTTAGGAGAGACTCAATTTGTTCTTGGGATTTAGATCTTTTGGGATTGAAAGAATAAAATGCTAGCACTATCTCAAGCACCGTATATTGACAAGATGTTGATCAAGTACTCGATGCGAAACTCCAAGAGGGGCCTTTTGCCTTTCAGGCACAGAGTTACATTGTCTAAGGAATAACGTCTTAAGACACCTCAAGAGGTTGAGGAAATGAAATGGGTTCCATATGCATCTGCCATAGGCAGTTTGATGTATACGATGTTATATACTAGACCTGACATCTGCTACGCAGTGGAGATAGTCAGTAGATATCAGTCTAATCTAGGATATGGTCACTGGACAACCGTCAAGAACATCCTCAATGCTAAAAGATCTTTGGTTTGGGGATCTTGTGCCTGTGGAGTTGGAATCATATTTTGAGTCCGACTTCTTATTGGAAACTTTGGCAAGCTTGACCTAGAAAGGTCATTAGGTGGTCAGGAATTCACTGGTATGAGAATATTCTGAACTTTAGGGTCTTGATTTCGACTCTCAGGATTTCGACAACGACTACCTCTTCCTCTAGTTCGTACCATTTCCTGACAATCATATGCAACAAGTTTTTTTTTAAAAAATCCTTCATCAAGAGAACATGTCAGTTACAATCATAAACCCAACATAATTTTGTGCATAATACTTTAGATTTTTTAAGGACATACCTGAAGATGACGAAGAATCAGTAAGTGAACCATAAGGGACATTTTGGACTTACGATGTAAGTCAATCTACAGAACCTAAAAACTTAAACTCTGATACTAATTGTAACAACCCATCTTTCTAAGATGGGTATAGAACCGTTACTAGATGCATGCATAAAGTTCAAAACAACTTTTTCTTTTTCACAAAATCCAACTAAATCCAAATGAATTACATAAAATAAATTTGTAATATGAAATCTCAAAGAACATAAGTTCACTATTTGGGGTACCCCTAACTCAAGTTTGAAATAAATTATTTAAACAAATAAATAAACAGATAAATAAATAAATAGATCAAAGAATAATAAATGTTTGACCTCTAAACCAAAACATATCAGTTTAAGAAAATAAGTGCGAAAGCGATGTCAAGTCCTAAGGCTCGATCATGGATTCCTCTTGTCATTTGTTGTTTTGTCCTTTACTTTACCTAAAAAAATATAGATAAAATAGTGAGTATAAAAATACCCAATAAATGTCCCACTACTGGGTCCACTAGGTGTACAAGTTAGTATCCAAAGGTGTGCATACTGACATAGGCATAGACATAGAAGGGACGAACCCAAAGGCACGCTTTCATAGAAAGTGACTTCAAAGAGACACATAAACGTAATTGTAGGTGACGATCCCACAAGGATACCAAAACATACTCAGGGGATGAACACAGTTTGTTAGGAGTGCTAACATCTACCATTAGTCTACATGCAACATACACCGTCCAAGTTCATATCAAGCCACAATATAATATAATGATCATAGTAACATATCTCATGATTTTCTAGAACATTCTCAACAGTCATCTATCAGTCAATCATGGTAGAACATTCCATCACAAAAGAGTCATGTTTTCAAAGTACTCACAGACTTAACATCAACTTGGGGTTCAAGGGCGAATCGGTAGTAAATCACTTACTTCGAATTTATGTTGAACAACTAGCAAACAAAACCATCTTCGACTTGAGTAAAATTCTTGCATCAGTCCCTAAAACATTAACCAAATTTAATTCAATAACAGGGCCTAAATCAAACACAAAACTAACTAAAATACGCCCGAACAATTTACCTAAGGTGTGGCTTGATGAAAAACACCTTTGAAACTTCAATCAAGTAACCTAACCTGCACGAAGAACACTATCAAGCAGTTTAATCTCAATTTGTAGCACCATTGACACTTCAAATAGCCATGGAATCCCAAAAACTTACCCGAAACCTTATCGAAAAAGAACCCAAACTTACTGGACAATGATGACAATCGCCTTCAAAACTCCAAATTAACTTTCAAATTCCAAGAAAAAATTATTTTAAACCCAACACTTATTGGGTGATCAAGAACCAATTAAGAACCTAACCAAAAACCCAAAACTTACCCAGAACTTAAAATTTCGATGAGAACACGAAACTCCAGCGACGATGACGCTAAACTGACGTCGGTGCAACCAAGAAAACGAGCGATGACATGCTTGAGTTCGAGGTGTTGCAATTTGAGCAGCGGTGTCCCACGTGCAAATGAGTGGCACTTCGATGACGGCTTGATGGTCTAAGCAGCGGACGACGAGTAGCAGGAGTAAGGAGTCAATGGCGTGAAGAAGACTTTGAACGAAGAAATGGAGGGGGAGGGGGACTCGTACAGCTGAAGGGAAGAAGATCTAATTCTTTTTTTTTTCTTTGACACGTTTTTCAAGGCAACCCAAATATATATATTTTAAAACTCGAATCCTTTTCCTACACACATACATAAACACACGCGCCGCACGCACATGCATGTCCACACACGTGCGCACAACGCACGCACATGTACGTACACACGCACACTCGCACACACGCATGCTCACGTGCACACACACACCCGTATGTATGCACTTACACACGCCCTCCCGCCCGCACCACACTTCCAAATTTAAATTAAATCCCAAAAATCTTTTATTAAACAAAGAAGCATTTTCCAAATCTTCTCAAAATAAATTTCAATTTCCACGAATTAAACATTACTTGAATTAAACTCAATCTTTTCAAAATAAAACAATTGAGCCTTAAAGATTTAGCATTCATCCCAAATAATTAGAGATAATTAAAAAACTTTGGGACGTACTTTTCAAAAAGTGTTTTAGTTGTGAAAAGTGAAACTTAGAAAGGGTTATTTATGAAAATTTCTCTTAAAACTTCATAAAAAATAGACCATATGGGAAGGACTTATAAGAGTTTTATCAAATCAACATGGATGAGTTACAACTTTTAAATAATAGAGAATAAATTGTAGCTCTCTCAAAATGATCAAAGTTGTAATATAATTAGCCAATCTGCTCGACCAATCATAGATAGATGCGGAAAAATGACATTTGTAGTCTTCAAGTAGCTATGTTTGGTTCCTAAATTCTTAAAAAAAAATTTAGCTCTCGAATTTGTATGAATTAGTTTGAAAGATCATTGATAACGGGAAGAAATACACATTATTATAGCTCAAATAAGTAAACAATAAGAGAATGCGATGGTAAAAATAAGCAATATCATGTCCAAAAGCGCTAAACTGAAGAAATTGCAATCGCATGCGCCCATCACATAAAAGTAGTTAAATTACTTATTTTGTGCAAGAAAAATGCGTTGGCGCAAGTAAAATTGCGATCCAAATAATTAGGCATCTGCGCGCTTGAAAGATTGCGATCGCAAAGTCATGCAATCGTATGCAATCGTGAGAAGTTGCTCAAGAAGGTGACCGTATAAAGACTGCACATCAAGGTGACAACATAATAAATTATGATGGGACGGAAAGCTGATGACAGTCGAATCCGAATTTAGTTGACAAGCCGTTAAAATCACATTGCAACAAGTACACTCAACTTTCAGTGACCATTAATCGGCGCATCAAAGCAGGAGATTTAATGACTGTTCGTCATTGTAATCATTAGAGAGAAAGGCTACTTCACCTTGAACTCTATAAATACCAAAGGCCACCATTGTAACAAGGTTAACAAATCATATATCATATAGAGAGAAGAAGTTAGAGAGCCGTTAGTTTGCTCATGTACATACTTAGATTTAGAGGACGAAGACGAGCTAGGAGACAAAGAAGCCGAGGGATCATTCCCAGATAGATCGAGAGACTGCCGGAAAGCGCTACAAGGAGAGAGGGCCAACACTTGCGAGAGCAAGAATATTCATTTGGACAGAGTTGGAGTGAAAAAGACGGTGTAAAAGGCCATGGGAAGCAAGATATTGCTTACCAGGCTTCTTATCTCTAAATTTCGTTGCTATTTTGTATTTAGCACTTTACTTAGAAAATGGAAATCTCGTTTCAATCTATGTTCAATCTCTCAACACTTCGCATGAGTAGCTAAATTCCCGAATGGATTGAGAAGTACTTAGCTGGCATGACCTAAGATTTACATTTTATGCGATCATCTTGTCTTATGTATGTGTCATTCACCTTTTAGAGATACTTGAGAAAGTAGTCTAAAGATAGAATCTTGACTTGAGAGAGTCATATTAGAATCTAGGCTTGAGAGAGTCAGATTAGAACCACATAAGCAAGAAATAGAAACTTAGACATAAGTTCTATCGCTATTTACACATCGCATGCACCCTAGAAATAGGATATGATAGTATGTGGTCACCTTGTTTTATGTGTGCATCATGCATCATCGCATAGACAAGAATAGAGGCTTAGACATAAGTCCTATCGACTTTTTCGTATACATCGCATGCATCCTATAAATAGGAATTATGGTATTTGTATTGAGAGATGACATGTTGTTGTTTGTGGGTAGCATGATCGCATAACTTGTACGTAATCTTAGGAAGTGTTAGCTAAACCCCTTCTCAACCTGTTCATCGCATACTCATTGTACTTCTTGATTTCATCAACTCTTTGTTTGAACTCCGTCGCATAGGAAATTTTCTTAATCAAACACCGTCCAATTTATTTGTTTTCACCACCGCAAGAGAATCAAAGTAACTGTCGCATAATTACTCAGTAGTCCTTGTGTTCGACCCTGGACTTACCACGAAACCTAGTGAGGCTTACACTTAGGTCTTATTAGGAAAACTCGCATCGCATAACACATCACCGCAAACTCACACCATAATCGCATCACAATTCTCAACGCATCAAGTTTTTGAAGCCATTGTCGGGGACTACGACAAGTACATATTGCGCTAACAGTAAACCTTTTGATTTTCTTTGCAGCTTTTGACCTCTGTGCATTGCCATTCCTTTATTAAGGGAAGAAACTGTTTATTGTTTTAAATAATGATGAGATATCCATTTAATTGACAGGACCTACTCCAAACGGGAAATCTTCAATTGTACAAAAAATGGGAGAGGAAGTAGAAATAATTTTTTTTTTCTATTGATTAAATAGGACTGAGGACGAAGATTATATTTCCTAGTCCCCTCCTCACTCATTGTCACCTGTCTTATATTATCATTTCAAAATTTGAAGATTATTGCAATTTCCTTGAAATTCAAGAGTTATAACGTCTTTTCATACGTAATTTTCTGATAAAATAATGAGAAAGAAATTAAGTCTTTCATCCATTAAAAAAAACTACTTTTAATTTTAAAGAAAAAACTAAATATTTATAATAATAAGTAGTGAAATATGATTGGTTGAAATGAGGAAACAACTCAAGTAAAAGTTTGATTGACCTTTGTTGGAATTTGTAGTTTCTTTTTCTTCCAAAAGAATTCGTAGGTTGAAATTCAAAACATAATTTTTAGCGAATTATGGCCTTTTAATAAAATCATATTTTGAGATGTGGCCCTCTTCGATTCTTCATCCTTATCATTTTTTAGTTTGGGAAATTATTTTTTATAGCAAAATTGTTGGAAATATTTTCAAACATACAAAATATCATTATCTCAATGGTCTATATATATTTGTCTATCATTGATATAAACATTGATGCTGATTAGATAAATACTGATGTTTTGCTATATTTGTAAATAAGTCGACCTATATATATATATATATGTATATATACATATTTTGAAGACAACTTTTTTTAATTTTGTGTTTAATAACTTTTTTTGTTTTGAAAAAATTATATCTAATATAGGTCCATGAATTTTAAGAAACGGTAGATAAAAAATCTACCATAGAAAAAATCAAGAGTTGTGAGGTTTTTACTTTAAAACTGGGGCATGTTTACACTAGTTGAAAGGTAATCCATCAATGGTAATGTAAAAAGTGGGCGCGAGTTGATTATTTTTGTTGTTGTTTATATGTGTTCCATAATCATAATGAATTGTGGGGCCTGCCTCGAAATCTTCAAAGCGTGCAATCTAATTGAGGAATGGGGAGTGTTTGATCTGACTGTGATTAAAAGTTACGTGTGATCCACTACCTTTACCGTTACTGTACCAGTATGAAAATTATGAATCTGCCACATTTATTGTTACCTTTACCTTTACCGTTATCATTACTATTAAGGTCAAGCAATAACCGTAATGATAATTGTAACAATAAAATATGACAGATTCATAATTCTATGTAAACGCTATAGAAACCAGTCTAATTACATTTGTAATTTAGGCTCATTATAATTGATCCATCAATAAAATTTCATTTCGATTACATCAATTTTTATTATGATTTGATAAATGTGACCTAAATGTGTTATGAAGACAAATATTAGAATACAAGAACATATAGGACACAACTTTTGAAAGGGACTAAAATTAGGCTAAATTACCAAAAATACCACTAAACTTTATCCTAATTTGTTTGAAAAAGACTCGTTTTCTTTTTTTTTTTTTCTCCAAATTTTGTAATATAATCTTATCCTTTTGACATTTCCCAAATGTATCAAAATTATGCTTTTAATAGAAAAGCTTTAGAATGTTGGCCATTGAGATTTGGAACAAGTGTGATGGTTGGATGGTGTTGTGGTGCCCTCGTCTCAATTTCTATTATAGGTCACAACGCCACATCATTTTAGGTCATAATTTTCATTCAATGAATTTATTTCAATGATAGTTATGAAACATTATTATGGAATGTCAATATAGTATTAAGATTAAAATACCATTTTGATCCCTATACATTAAAGTTTGTTCAATTTTTTGTTCAATTTTAGTCATTATACTTCTAATAAATCTTTAATTTAGTCCTAGTTTATTATTGATATTTAACAAACTTTTTGTCATCTATATTAGTAGTTGTATTACAAAATTTGAAAACATATTCACATGTGGTATGTTTTAATAGATATTATTATTATTATTATTTAACCAATTTCTATAAAAAAAAATTAAGGGATTAAATTTTTTTAAGATTTATTAAAAATACAAAGATTAAAATTGGACAATTGAAAGTAAACTGAAATTAACCGTGAAGTATAATAACATCCTTGGAAATAATATATGAATTTTTTGAATTTTTTATTTCAAAAAATGATTTTTTTTTTTTTTTTTAAACAGACCTAAATTATCCTCGCACAATCCAAGAGATAGTTGGATGAGAATGATTTAATACTTATATATATAGAGAGAGGATGATTTATTTATTTATTTTTATTACTTTTGCCAAAGAAAGATGAAGATAATGATGAACAAAAAATATGATTAATTAATAGATCGTTTTAATAAACTTGATTCCCTCTTTTCCGATGAAATTAATTAATTATATGAACGAAAAAGGCATGTAGAAAGATTTAGTATAGGTTCCAATTTCCAAACATACCAAACTAAATAACTCTCTTTAATTTGTAGTTACCATATATATATATATTTACCATTCATATATTCTCTCTTTTGTACTTTCCTTATTTACTTTCAAACCCTAATGTCCATTAACAACTTAATCTCCCTATCTTGCAATAACACTAATTTTTTAAACCAACTTCCTCCCTATCTTTCTTTTTATTCCTTTATTAACACTAATTTTTTAAACCAACTTCCTCCCTATCTTTCTTTTTATTCCTTTATTATTTTTTTAGCGGAAAAAAAACAATAGGTTAAGTTGGGCTGCATCAATTTAAACCCTAAATTTCAATTTTATCAATTTTTCCTAAACTAAAATAACTGTTGTAATTTTTATTCTCGATCCAATTTTCACCTATTATTAATCCACAAATTTTAATAGAAAATAGTGTAAAAGAATTTTATAATCTCATTAATTTCAATATAATAAAGTTTTAACGGCACAAAATAACCATTAGAGACCATTAACTTGTTAGGTTGGACTACATGAATTTAAACACTAAATTTCAACTTTATCAATTTTTCTTAAACTTAAATAAGTGCTACAATCAATCCAATTTCCATCTATTATTAATCCAAAAATTTTAATAAAAAATATTGTGAAAATTTGAGAAATTTTCACAAACAATAAAAATGTCAAACTATTCACAAAAATAACAAAAAAACATTGATAGAGATTTCTATTAGCGTCTATACTTCTATAAGTTTTTATCATTGATAGATCTTGATAGACTTTTTATCAACCTCTATCAGTCTCTATCAAAGAAGATTAAAATTTTGTTATTTTGTATAAATATTTTTTCTTATTTTTCTATTTTTGAAAATCTCCCATAGTCATTAACTTTTATTGATTTTGTATCATATATGGATCATTTTTCCCAAAAATAATATTTAGAGCAAGAACGTATTAATTTAAACAATAAAAAGAAAAATAAAATAAAATAAAATGTAAAGTACAAAGAGTAAAACAATATTTTAACCTAAAATATTTTGGGTACGTACAATATTTCCCCCAAATATTGATTATGAAGACTTTCCATTAATTGCTTTTAGTCCTCAAAAGTCAATATTAATCTTCCATAAAACAGATATACTCTTTCCTTATTAATGTCCCAACTTTGTTTTCCCCTTTATAAATTCACCCCAACACTTGTTCCCACTTCTAAACCCATCTTCTGTTTCTTCTCTTAAACCCTCTCTAGATTCTCATAGCCATGTCTTCTTCCGACAGATCCGATGAACATCACAATCAAGATTCTTCCAAACTTATTGAACCGGAGACGGTGACGGTGACGGAGATGAAACCGAAAGACGAAACCCGAGTTTTTTACTGCAAATTCTGCAGTAGAAAGTTCTCGAATCTACAGGCTTTGGGAGGCCATCAAAACGCTCATAAACGAGAGAGAGACATTGCCAAACGAGAGAAGGCCGCCGCTACCGCTGCCGCTGCTAGAAGTACGGACGCGTTATTGTCTTTTTACCATCCGTATTATTCAGCAATGGCGATTCACTCTCTGCGAAACAAAGACCTAGGGTTTCCGATTCGGCCACACTCGGCGATTCGTAAACCGAGTCGGTCCCGGGTTGAATTGGGCGGCGCTGCTGCCTATGCATACCGGTTGTGGTCGAGAGAACAATACATGGCAGCGGCACAACAGCAGCAATTACAAACTGTAGCATTATTACAAGGCGAGAATTTGGCTGCGACTCGATTGGAATCCATAGCCCTGGGGAGTACAAACGCTTCTTCTTCTTCACAGATTTTTGGTGTTGATCAATACAGTATCAATGGTCTTGATTTGTCTCTCAAACTTTGATTTTTTTTATAATTTAATTTGATATTCATTGTTTCTGTTTTTTTTTTCATTAAATTATTAAATTATTATTTCAATTTTATAGATACACTTTTATTATTTTAAATTGGGAAAAACATCAATAGGGTTGTAATAATTGCATTGAAACTTATCAAATAGATAAAAATGGCATTGAAATTTAGAATTTTATCAACTAAGTGACGTTTAGGGGTATAAATGGAAAATTTCCTTTTAAATTATATGAATGAACATTGAATTTGTATTTTTCACATTGGGTTTTATTTATTTTTTATTCTCTCTTTCTTTTTCTAGTATATTTCATTTAGGCACTGTTTGCTTGGTTAAATTAGAATGAAATTGATTTGGAATGGGAATGCTATTCTGTTTAGTAAATCATTCATGTTGTTTACTTCAACCAAATATATTTTAAACTTAATTGATGCTTTTTAATTAATTAATGTAATAACAGCCAATAATAAATTTTAATTTATTTTATTAGACGGCTCGGCATAATCCATCTATTCTGATGATTATTTGGTGTGGGGATATCTAATTGGCATCGAAAAAAATATCGTCGAGAGAATAGTGATAAGCATAACCCCTAGTAAATTGGAATTATCAACACTTTGGATAAGAATCCCTAATTCTCAATCACTAAAACTTTCAAATCAACTTGATTTCAATCCTAAAGATTGGATTAGATGTGGATTACCTTAAAATCAAATATCTTGAGATGAATAACAAGTCTCTTGACCTAAGATTTGAACACTCCACAAGATAGGAGGCTCAATTTCACTTGAATGTTCTCCTCGCTATCCTTGAAAGAAGAAGCTCAAGGGCTAAAACTTGATTCATCGCCATGTGTCCAACACAATCTAATGGCAAGGCTTAATATAGCCTCCCAATGAAACCCTAATGCCACATCATTAATCATAAGAAAATTACAAAAATATCCCTACTTATTATGTCAGAAAATAGATAAAATTGGAATATACTAAAATTACATCAAAATTATCAAATGAAACATAAATAATAATTTGATATTTAGGACAATTCATATCATATAATATAGTTTGCCCTACGACCAATATGTCTTTAGAGTAGAATCAAATTGGAGAAGGGATTTGAACCTTTGGCCTCCTTTGTTGAAGGTAAAAAAAAATTATAGGAAAAATTATCCTTTTAGTCCTTGAGTGTTTAAAATAGGTGCGTTTGGTTTCTGAAGTTTCAAATTAGTTCCTTCATTAATAGAACTCTTTTAAATTAATAGATATGTCTAGCTAGATTTTTTATTTGCCGAGGTGGCTTGCTAACCAAGTTGATGATTAGATTTATATAAAATTTTCTTACAATAAAAATAAAAAATAAAAAACAAACAATTGGAGCCCTAACAAACAATAAGAACTCAAAACCCACGAGAAAATGAAAAAATTGCACATTCCATTCACCTGAACACCTTTCTATTTTCACATTCTTATTTCAATTCCTATTCCCATCGTTGCAGAGATTTCCATTCCTTCAACATCTCTATAGAGAAGTTTATCGAGATTCTTGATGTCAGGGTCAGGATTGTCGCCAGATTTCAGAATTGAGAAAGAGGCTACTTGTATTATTGAACACTTCTAATTTTTTTGCTTGATACAAATGGTAGGACCCTCCTATTTATTCTAGTTAGCACCCCTAAATCTATGGCTAGGATTTTGCTAATACATTATGATCTAATAATTACAAATGGCTCTCTAGAATATTCTTTACAATTACACTTTTTTCTCATATTTTTTAGATAATTCTTCAATATACTCTACTTAAATATCTCCCAAAAATAATTTTTCTAGAATATTTTAATAATTAATTATTCTATAAATTGGACTTTTGTTTTGAACTAGGCCCAAATCAAGTTTATATTTCAATACCTCCTCTTAAACTTGATTTTGTTACTCTCAGCAAATCTCTCAATCTTGTGAAGTCTTCTTTCTTAGTAGGCTTAGTGAAAATGTTAGCTACCTGATCATGAGTCTTCACATACTCTAGTTGCACATCTTTTCTTCTGATGCACTCTCTAATATAATGATATCGCATATCGATGTGCTTGCTCTGATTGTGGAAGACTGGGTTATTTGGCCAAAGCAATTGCTTATTTGTTGTTTACAAATTTTTTTGTTGGCTCCTCTTGTGACAGTCTCAACTCCTATAATAGATTTCTTAGTCAAATTGCATGGTTGAGCTAGCAACCACATATTATGCTTTACACTTTGAGAGCATAACAATTGATTGCTTCTTTGACATCCACATGAAGGCAGTATCTCCCATGTAGAATACAAAATCGGTCGTATTCTTGCGGTCATCTACATCTCCACCCCAATTGCTATCACTATATCTCATGAGCTCATAACTACGAGAGACAGAATAGTACAGGCTGTAGTTTATCGTACCTTTGATGTATCAACAAATTATCTTTACTGCCTTTAAGTGCATGGTTGTTGGTTTCTCCATGAAGCGAGTGACAACTCCAACTGCATAGAGAATGTCAGGTCATGTGCATGTTAAATACCAGAAACTTCCACTACAACAAAAACAGGTTCCACGACTCTAAAAAACGGTCATTAACACATTTCTTGACTCTTTTTTTTTAATCTTTGAATCCACCATCAAAGAAAGTGTATAGATGGCACTTGAAAAATAAGTCATTATTTATTGTTTCATAACATTTCAATTCAGTCAGCACTAATAATTTATTGACATTTTATTACATATCATGGTTAAATTTTTTATGACAATTTATCATTGTCAATAAATGATAAAAAGTTGACCTTTACCTTGACATTAAAAATTTGTCACAAACATTCATAATCTCACGTTTAGAGTGTCAACAATACCCTAATTGTGACACTTTGTAAACGTCATTGAACTATGTACATTGACACTTATTTAATATCATAACTACATCTTATGACATTTATATAATATAAAAAAAATACTTTTAATGATAGATAACTATTTGTTTCCAATGATCCATAATTTCGTTAGCAATTAGGATAGGATCGATGATTTTCCTTCCGTGAACAAAGGCAGCCTGATTGTGATATAGAGTAAGGAAGGACCTTTTTTAGTTGCTCAGCCGGGACTTTAGAAAGAATTTTATAAACATTGGTGGTGAGGCTTATCAATCTGTAATTTGATACTTTTTATGGAGTATATATGAACGATTTTATAGTAGATCTAGTTTTTTATGTTTAGATCAAATTTATTTTCGAATATTTGGTTTCTCGCTGAAGATTTATACGTTGGTCGTCTTGATTTTCTCATGTTTTATTCGTCCTTGCATGTTTGATTTTCCAATTGTTGTTGGCTCTGTACTTCGTCCGATTCTAGACTATTCTGATTTAGTTTTCGTTCCATTTTGGGCATCTTTTTGGCTTGCATGTTTGTGACTAACTAGGATTTCTTCTTATAAATTGTTCTTGGTCTCTTATAATTTGTTTCCACTGGCTCAGATGGATTATATTTTTTTATCCATTTATATTGTATTTACTTCGTCTCTGTTTTTTCTTCCCCTACTGATATCTGTTATGTTTTCTGACTGTCTTCCATACTTTTTTCTTCCAAATTGCCTCTTGCTGCTTTAATAATAAACCACGTGTCCTTCCCTTGTCCTTTTTCTTATGCTTTTCCATCAAAATTGGACAACAAGTGAATTCTTGGTTAGGGATAATGACCATGTTATTGGAGTTTGGTGAGGGTCAATCCACCCTAACAACAGGTCTATTTTCTATCTTTTTTCCCCTTAAAGGTCGATGATAATTTGTTCGAAAAATCTGTAGTCTCATATTTGAGTATGATTTCTGATTTAGTTTTATTTCATTTAATATTTAGATTAAAAAAGGAATGCATCCTTTTTCTTTATGTTTTGTGGACTACTTTGTAATTTCTTCCTCCATACATATTCAAATTTGTTTTGTGTTCTAAATTTGAGGAATGGATTTTTTGTCTTTATTCCATTGAAATTGTTTTCAGTATTCAACTAAATTTAATTTTCATACACTTAAATTTAACTTCAGTTTTACAAGTATTGAAACAGATTATTTTCTTTCCTTGGAGTTAGATTTGTTTCGATGAAATAGCTTTATCAAATTCTAAGGCCTTCTAACTTTATTATTATTCCATTCATATGTGAGATATTATGTTGTATTTATGTTCATTTTTAGATCAACCACCAAATTAATATTGACCTGACCATTACTTAATTTATTATTTCTAACTTGACTCTCTTTATTATGGGTGTACTGTACTTATTGTTTGGACTTATTGGTAAATTTTGTTGGTATGTTCCTACTCTAACCTTTTTATTTCAACTTTTTCTTAAACCGTTTTACATTCTCAGATGTGTTGTTTGGTTGCTCCAATATATTTTGTTTCCTTCTTCCACATCTAACTTCAACTTATTCCATCCATATAAGGTATACTTCCTTCTTTCCTTATAATCAAAGTAAGATCCGTCGCTAACATTTTTATGTTTTTGATAGACCCTAAATCGATTTTTCTGTCCCCCTAGTTGTGGACTGTCTCAACCTTCATTCACTCCGAACATAATCAAAGGTGTGATCTATTAAATTTTATTTTTACTTCAATCGTATTGATATACCCTATGGTTTAACTATATTTTTTTTCCTTCCATGTAGGGCTCAAACTAATCGAACATACCTTCGTAACTAGTTTAAGGTTCGTAAGTTTTAAGTTCAGAATGATCTTTGTTATAGTCTATTGTTTGTTGAACTTATTGGGGACTGTTTAGTTGTAATGTATTATGGTTTTATATTTTTCACTTGTATGTTGAAATTGTTGGGGGTTGTTTAGTTGTGAACTTTGATTTGTTGTAAATATTTTAAGGTTTGTTTTAATTTTCAATCTCTAAATTTCAATTTAGAATTCTATTTATAATTTTAATTTGGTGCATTCCATATTCATTCTATTTTATCTGGCAATCTTCTGTGAAATTAAAAAGTACACTTCAAATCTGTATAGAACAAAAAGAATTGTTTTTATTTCTATAAAGAATAGCTGTAAACACATAAAATTAATCTTCATTAAAATAGTTGTAAATACAAAGAAAAATATGAATGAATGGAAACCAATTCTGAAAGAAAGTTACGTATAATATTTTCTAATATAGCATAAATTCCACGGTAAAGAAAGTATACGCATAGGAATAAGCATATAACGAAAGTTAGTACTTTTTCAACATAAAAAACATAGGAGTAAATGAAAAATGTCTTAAAATTGTTCTTTAACAAGTCTTGAAATTGCTCTTAAAATTAATTTTGGGTACTTTGGTAATTTTGTATATATATATATTCTACTCTATAACTTTTTTCAAAATTTTAACCCTTAAATTTTGACTAAAATCACATTGTCTAAATTGTTTTATAATATG
>NC_052359.1:75330267-75344883 GCF_009727055.1 Benincasa hispida | reverse complement strand
TATATATTACGTTTTTAGGTGATATTTATTATATTAATTGCATAGAGTTGTTCTAGGTAATGTTATTAAGTAAGCTCCGAAACTATCATTACAAACCAACTTTAGATTATACTTAAATTGTAGGCTAATGTGTCCTCAACTATTATAATAAATTTTAGACAAATTCAAAGATCTCAACTATTATACTACTCATGTAGACTTGTTTCACTATTATGTAGATACACTTATAATTTGTTAACTAGAATATCTAATTACAAAATTTATTTTTTCTAGGTAGTAAAGGGCTGCATGAGAACCCTACCATAACCATTAGAACCTTTGCATCCTAACTCCCCAAAAAATCATTCACTTCAACGCTGATCATTGGTATTGACTACCCCTGTTTTGAAAATATAGGTAGATGGGAAAACATAAATTCTATGTCGTTTTCATTGGTTGTAACTCAGGGATCAACTTATTCTGGCACGAATATCATAGATAAGTCAGCGAGTATAAGGGGACATTATACAAGTCGTGTGAAACATTCGACGAAGCGGAGCACGCATATAGGTCTTACAGTACAACGCACATTGGACAAGTTAATAACCAGAGCGTAGGACAATGTAGTATAACTATTGCAACTGTAATAGGCTTCATTTTTTGGATGATCGTAATTTATACTTGGCTCGGGATAGCAGGTTATGAGTGATGTACTCGGTTGTCACGGCTTGTCATTTTGTAACTAAATCCAAGTTCATTGATTCTAAGCATAATTCATCCTTTCAGGATCTACATACTTCCCCTCTTACCCTAGTAAGATGGAGACAGTTCAGGAGTTGTGTAAAATCATAACAAGTATTACAGAGTCTCAAATACAATTATTCTTGACATTGACAATGTTGCTTAACAATAATAGAAGGATAAAACAACAACCAGTGAATGTTAAACACTTTATTCGACAATTGACGTTCTTCCGCCTCATTTACAAGAGTGACTTAGCATGTCACGAGAGTGCTCGAATGGATAGAAGGACGTTTATGATTTTGTGCAACATGATTAAAACGACGGGATGTTTAGAGCTAGGTAGATATGTTGGTATTGAAGAGATGGTTGTAATGTTCCTCCACATTCTTGCTCATGATGTGAATAATAGAGTAGTACGCACAAATTTTTCAAAATCTGGCGAGGCGGTTTCGAGATACTTCAATGCAGTTCTCAGAGCAGTAATTGAAGGAACGGTGAAGTTCCGAGCGGAAGCAGGATCGTTTCCAATTTTTTTTTCACATAATCAAAATTTTATATAATAAAAAAAATTATGCATTATAAAGAAAAAATTACAGCATGCTAATTCAAGAAGGGAAAATGAAATTACGGTTTAAAAATCCTTACCTTTGAAGAACCTTACTTCACGTGATCCTCTTCTCCAAGAATCTTCACGAATAGAACAATCTCCAAATGGCCACCACCACGAAAAATTTTCTCTATATTCTCTGTAGAGATGAGAAACTCTAAGGAGGTGTGGGCTCTTAGGTTTTGGAAGAGAGTGAGAGAAATTGAGAGGGGGAGAGTCTCTGTAAAAAAACTATTTCTCAGAGAGAGCTCTTTTCTTTTCTGTTTTTTGTGAAAAATGATGAAGACGTGAACAGACTATTCACGTTCTTGAGAGGATTAAGGGGGAGGGAGTGACAACTTCCTCCCAATTTTAAATTCAAAAAATAAATAAAATTAATAAAATAAATTTAATTATTTAACTAATATATATAAATATGATAACTACCTTATCATATATTATATATATTGAACTATATGTTATATCAAATAACCTATAGTTTTATATTGTATCAAATTCAATATAATTTATATCAAATTACTTCTTGTCAATTTGAACATTTCAAATCAACTCCAAGAACTGATCCTCAACTGAATCCATTGAGCTACCAAGGACTTGTAGCTCGAAGCTCCGACGGTACATGAATAACAGACTAAACTCTTTAGTCACGAGATCCACCATCCGTTAACTGTCAGGCACTCCACTAAAGACCGACAGCTGAACTCTCCTCACTACAGGTATATTATGTGTCCATCTTAACCAATCAGCAGTGCGACAATTCTTCACCGATCGCTCATAAGTACAGCTCGGTCAATAACCGTTATGCCCCTGTAGTTACATCTGTCTCCTTAAGTACCATTGATCCCTCTAATGAACATAAATCATAGTCCTACTATGACTGAGTCTTCTCTTCCAAAGAGAAGTTGTGGCCACTATGTTCAAGTCCTGGAATCAGCCCTTAAGGGAGCAATCTCTCTACTTATCCCTGCTTCGGGAAAGGAGTGAATTCCTTCTTGTGGATTGAGTTCCTAGATCCCAGATCAGACAAGTCCCCAAAAAGCTAGGCACGTTGAACTGGAAATCTGGCCACTCTCACCCATACTAATCAAAGAACCGCCCTCAAAGGCAGGAGTTCCCAAAACACTCAGGATTGAGGTCGTGTCACCTATGGTCTTTTAGGTGAGATGCAAGTCTCTAGTATCAACGGCGTTATATACAGAGTCTAGTCATCTCATGGTTCAGGTCTTATACAAACTTTTTGTATAGGACACCCCCGCTCCACGTCTCCACATGAATGGTCAGGACCTACCATCTGTAGTAGTTTATAACACTTGCAAACCTATACAAAGAGGGCTGTATCCGTAGTGTCACCAGGATCAGGTATCCCACCTTAATCTTTATATTACAGACCAATTTAGGTTATCACTTAAGGCATGATCCACTTGTATATCACATATACATGCTTAAGTTCACATAAGATAACCAAGGAGCTTTGTTTATTGGATATGAGTAAATGCTAAAATTAAATAACACTTATTTTATTCATTGAACAATGTGTATCTTTACAAAACAACGAGACTCCGGGAGAATTAGGACACCAATCCCAACACATTAACTGTCGATCACTTGACTAAGACCAACAACTACACTCTTCACACTACAAATATATTTCTATGTCCATTGGATATAAACAGTCAATAGTGCGATGATCCTTCACAAATTACTCGTAAGAACGCTTGGCCAAAATTACCATTTTGCCCCTATAGTTAAATTTAACTCCTTAAGTACCACTGATCCCTCTAATGAACAATAAGTCATAGTCCAACTATGATCAAATCTCTCTCAGGCCAAGAGAGGGTGTGGCCACATTGTTCAAGCCCCAGAATCAGCCCTTAAAAGAGTAGTTTATCTACTTATCCCAACATCAGAGAATGAGTGAATTTTGTCTCGTGTAGTTATGTTTCTAGCTCCCAAATTAGACGAATCCCCAAAATAGTAGGCATACTAAGTCAACGATCTGGCCACTCTCAACCATGCAAATCAAAGGACCGTCTTCATAAGCAGGAGTTTACAACTCACTCAAGATTCAGGTCATGTCACCTATGGTCATCTTGGTGAAATGTAAGTATCTACTATTAACGACGTTATACAATGAGACTAGTCATTTCGTGGTATGGTATTATACAAACTCTTTGTATAGAACACCCCTACTCTATGTCTCCACATGAATAATCAAGATCACATCATTTGTACCACTTTACAATACTCGTAATATCTACAAAGCGGGTCGTATCCATAGTGTCACCAAGATAAGGTATCCAACCTTATTCATCTACTACAGACTATTTAGGTTATCATTTAAACATGATCCACTCGTATGTCTCTATATATATGTTTAAATTACATAAAATAACCTAGGATCTTAGTTTGTTGGATTAAGTAAATGCTCATAACATAACAATTATTTTATTAATAATAATTTGTTTATACAATATTTACAAACTATGAGAATACAAGAGAGATTTAGGACACCAATCCCAACTATAATACAGCTACACACAGTCTTATTGAAAGCCACCGGTTACAAGTGCATGTATCGATGGACAATGAAAATGGTTTAAGGTAGAAAAAAGTGTGATGTTGGCTACCCTAATGCTGAAGGATTTTTGGCTCCATATAGAGAGGAACGCTACCATCTCTCAGACTGGCGTGGCACGGGCAACACATTGACAACATAGAAAGAATTTTTCAACATGAAGCATTCATCGGCAAGAAATGTTATCGAGCGGGAATTCAGACTATTGAAGGGGCGTTAGGTAATTCTTAGGGGCAAATCCTTCTACCCGATACTGGTTCAATGTCGAACGATAACTGCGTGCTACCTGATTCACAACTTAATCACAAGGGAGATGGGGATCGGTGCTTTACTTGATTAGGCGCTAGATGAGAATTCTACTTCTGCTGTTACGGAGGGGGAGAATATTGAATTTATTAAGACATCAGACGAGTGGACCTAATTTAGAGATGATTTGGCCACCGAAATGTTTTTCCAATGGCAAAGATCATGATTATGTTTATGAAGAAAAACATATTTGAATATCGTATCTACTTGTTAAACAATATTCCTCAATGGTGATGGTGTCAAATTTGTTCTAGAAAATGGAGGATTAGATTCGTAGGATCACAAGAATAACCTACCTCAGATAATGAACAAACCCAACTTCCTGAGGATGTAATGGAAAAAGATCAAGTAGATATGTCCACAGGGAGAGCAGGTGTACCAAATATTTCCACCAATAGAGCAAGCGTATCAGCGGAGCCATCTAGATGGAGTAAGAGGAAACGACTGACATTCCAGAATGAAATGACCTACATCATGTGATCAACTGCTGATATGCGGTCAACACACATGGGCAGACTAGTTGCATGGAAAATCGAGAAATATGAGATGAAATTTGGACGTCGGAAGGAGGTAGTTGAGGACATATTTGGTATTGAAGGGCTTATTGAGGATGATAGATGTGACCTAATTGATATAATTGGCACGGACAAACAAAAGATGACCTCTTCCTTGCTATACCAGAAGAGAAACCACTACGATACTGCACACGCCTACTTTCTTGGACCCACTAGACTGACCATCTCATATTTCAACCCGAAAACATATATTTTGTGAATTTGTTTTTTGGAATGGCCACAAATTCAGTCATTTGATATAATTTTTGTGATGATCAAAACAATGTAACTATACTAAATTATCACATTCTCTCCATCATTATGAAATGGAAGGTAATTATTCTATGTGCAATTTTAGTTCTACATATCTCATCGATCTCATAAGTATCATACCAAAATATAAACATAAACAGTTAATTATTCAGTTATTCAAAGTTTATGTTTATAATATCGTAAATAATAATGTTAAGTTAACAAGATTTAATATACATATATACAATATACTAATTCATAAGTAATTGAGTAGTAATATGACATGTATTTTGGTGGTATGTTTTATAGATTGAAGAGAATTAGAATTTTTACAGTTTTTGAAAAGAAGGCATTGAAAAGAATCTGTTATGTTTTACAAATTGAGAAAAAAATTGAGATTTTTCAGTTTATGTCATAAAAGAGTTGAGAAAATAGATGTATAGTTGAAAATTAATCAACAAAGGCAAAGCAAAAAAAAAAAAAAAGTAAAAACAAAAAAAAGGAAAAAAGAACGAATCTTATTTACAAAAACTACATTAGATACCCCAACTCAACTCAAGTCAACTCTGCACCCAAACACGGACTTTCAAAGCCAATTCATCTTTGAACACCAAACACAGACAATAATTACCAACTCAACTCAGCTCTACACAAAAAATACTGATAATTTAACTCTCCAGTTAATAATTACCAACTCAATTCAACTCAACTCTCTGCTTTTATCACGCACTAAACGCCCCCTAATAGATTTAGCAATATCCTTTTCCTTGTTGTGTTCCCTTTTTAATATTTGTTTATTTTATGACTTGCATCGATAAAATAACTCCTTCAAACCACGAATGAGAATGAAACTCGGATAATCATATTTTTTTAATACATTGCCAGCTATTTTGGCTAACTTGTGGGAAAACTTTATGCGATACCAATGATTATCAAATTTAAACGGACATGACCCCTATTTTAAAGGGGTTGTTTTGAATAACAGAGAGTAGTGATCAAAGGTGCTTCTGGTTAGATGGCTGACTTGGTGAGGATGAAACTTGCATTCCCATTGAGGATTATATAGAAATCTATCCAACTTGGACGTGACTAGAAAGGTTTTGAGGTTTGTCCATGTGTATGAAACATTAGTTTTAGCAGTTTTAATGAGATTTGCCTTGCTGATAAAGCTATTGAATTTCCTCATGCATAAACTAGATGGTCTATTAGACGTAGTTTCATGTGACCATCTATACACGTTGAAATCACTCCCTATCAACTAGCTACAATTACATAAATTGATCAGCGCTTCAAGTTCAAGCCAGAAATTTTTTCTAAGTCGTTTGCTGACTGGTCCATAAATTCTAGTAATCCACTGTTGGGCTTGTCAATATCCCACCAAGGCCGAAACCAGAAACCAAAAACAACTCTAAAAAGCTAAGAAAACCATTGGCTTAGAAATATGCTAACTAAAAAGCACAACCCTCGTGATACTTAGATCTGGCCTTACACGTTGATGGTTGTGATCTAATTGATCCACTTTCCTCGATCATAATGGTTTCTGAATGACTAACTATATTTGTTTGTATTTGTAGATTAGAGAGAGAACGAGAGAGAAAGAAAGAAAGATGAGGAAATGCTGTGTAATTTTTTGGAGAATTTTAATGTAGAAGATGAAGTTGGCTCAGTGCATGAAGAGTAAAGAGAAGAAGAAAAGGAAGAACAATCAGATTTTACGTGATTCGGCAACAGTGGCTTACATCCACGGAGGAGCTGGAAAAATCTTTTATTTCTTGTAGAGATTGAAGATTACAACAGATGAGTAGCTAGGGATCTCTTTTCTTTTTCTATATCTTGAGATTTCTAGCTAGGATTCTTTATATAGAACTTTTACATAGTAGTTATAACAGTATGTAAGGTTTATTTCCCACATGTTTCTTAACAAAGCTCCACCTTGAAATGAACCTTTACAAGATTCAGCTCTTCTTTGCTAACCCATCTGCTTCATCCTCTATCTTTCAGCTCAAACCTGATGATGTCCAGACATTTTTGAAGTTTGAGCCGGGTCACTGCTTTAGTCAATATGTTAGAGGCATTGTTTGAGGTATGTATCTTAAAACCTTAATCTTCTTTTCTTCAATCTGCTCATGTATAAATTGATATTTGACATCTATATGTTTTGTCTGATTGTGATTTTAAGGATTTTTAGATAGATGTATTATACTTTTATTATCGCAATAAATCTTCACTGTGTTCTGTTTAATACCGAAATCAAGTAGTAATCCCTTAAGCCATAGCCCTTCTTTAACAACTTCTGATAGGGCAATAAATTCTGCCTCGGTGGTAGAAAGAGCTACCATTGACTGTAATGTTGCCTTCCAACTAAGAACACAACTTCCATAAAGGAAGATATAACCTGATAGAGACCTATTTTTGTCTAGGTTCCCTGATAGTCTAAGTCAACATAACCAATTAACTCAGGTTCAGTATCAAAAGTCTGTTGATATAGTAGTCTAGCACTCATAGTGCTCTTTAAGTACCTCATAATCCATTTAGTAACCTCCTAATGCCTTTTTCCTGGGTTGGCCATGTACCTACTAACCAAACTAGTAGCATATGCAATGTCTGGCCTTGTAGAAGTCATAAGATACATAAGGCTTCCCACTGCTTTGGAGTAGCAAATTGTAGACATTAGCTTTAGATGCTCAACATCTGTTTCTTTGGGTGAATTCTCTGCTGAAAGTTTAAAATGATGTGTTATTGGTGTGCAAACTATTTTAGCCTCTGTAATATGATGCTTCTTGATTAGTTTCTCACAATATTGTGTCTAATCTATGCATAATTTGTGTGTTGTTCTGTCTCTTTTGATATCTATGTCAAGTATTCTATTTACACTTCCCATATCTTTCATTTCAAACTCTGATTTCAACAGATCTTTGACTTGTTTTAAATCTTTCATGGTAGTTCCTGATAGCAGCATATCATCTACATGTAGGAGTAGATAGACAGGATTTGTATAGATCTTAGTGTTTATATAAACACAGCTTTCGTATGAACTTTTAATAAACCCATTCTTCTGTATGAATTCATTGAATCTTCTATTCTAACACCTAAGAGACTGCTTAAGTCCATAGATAGACCTCTTTAGTAGACAATAATGATCTTCTTTCCCATTGACAACATAGCCTTTAGGTTGACATATATAAATGGTTTCATCTAGAAAACCATGTAAGAAGGTTGTTTTAACTTCAAGTTAATCTAGCTCTAGGTCTTGTTGTGCCACTATAGATAGTAGTAGTCTGATTGAAGTTTGTTTGACTACAGGGGAAAATATCTCATTGTAGTCAACTTCTTATTTTTGAGTGAACCCCTTTGCAACCAACCTAGCCTTATATCGGTTCTTGAACAATAGGGATATACTCTTTAAACTTGTACACCCACTTGGAGGCAATACGTTTGCTCCCTTTAGGTAAAGGTACTAGGTCCCATGTGTCATTTCTCATCAAGGACTCAATCTCATCATTCATAACTTCTATCCACTTCCTTGCTTTTGCACAACTTACTGCCTCTTTAAAAGTAAAGGGTTCAAAGTCATTATCCTGTTCTGAGGCATTTAGAGCTAAGTTGATATAATCATCATATCTTGAAGGTGGTACTATTGTTCTCCTTGTTGGGTTTTATGTTCTAAAACTCATAGTTTGTAAACAATAAAACTTATTTTGAAAATTCAATAAGTTGTTATTGGATATATCAATTGCTTATTTTGTTTTAGAAATAAATCCAATAAACTAAAAGATTCATGACTATTACATGAGTACTAAAACTTTGTGTGGAGACATAAAAGTGGACCAGATTCGAGTAAATAGTCAAAATGATCTATAATATATGAATAAGGTTGGGTGCCTTATTCTGATAACACTATTGGATGTGGCACACTCTGTAGTTGTTACAAGGAGTTGTAAAGTGCTACAGACGAGGTGATCCTATTTCGTACATATTATATGAGGAGTAGAAGTATCCTGTGCAATGAGTTCTACAAGATTCGACCACGAAATTAGTCATTCTTACTTTATAATGTTATTTACTGTTTAAGACTGACTATTTCAAAGCAATGACCTAGGTAACTTGACCTTAATCCTAAGCTAACTATGAACTCCTGTTTATTCGAGATTATCCTTAGATTTGCATAAGTGAGGGTTGGCTCAACAACGTCGGCTCAATAAACCTCCATTTTAGGGGTAATATCGGGTAGATAGCTGGGGACATAGGGTGCAAGATGGAATTCACTCCTACCCGCTTTTGGAAATAGTAGAAAAAAAGTAGAGAGACTTTCTTCTTTTTCCTTTCTCGCAAAATCTCATTTCTTCTGTCTCTTCTTGGAGGTCGTCATAGAG
Source organism: Benincasa hispida (assembly GCF_009727055.1). Lineage (NCBI taxonomy): Eukaryota > Viridiplantae > Streptophyta > Magnoliopsida > Cucurbitales > Cucurbitaceae > Benincasa > Benincasa hispida. The sequence continues at coordinate 75,335,493 of NC_052359.1, read as the reverse complement.
TCTTCTGCGATGGCAATCACCTCAGGAATCTCAGGGAGCAGAACGTTTCTTCCCATTTTTTCTTCTTCAACCACCGTTTCCTCCGCCACCACACTACTCACATCCTTTACTCCCTCCATCTCCTCCTCCGTAGGCAGGGTGTTAATTTACAACCCGCTGCCTCGGGCAGTCCATCTCCTTGCTCTAAGGTACTCAAGATGTTGCCAAACATCTCCGTAATCATCGCGTCTCTTCCTTTCACTTTCAGTTGAGACGACAGGTGTTGGCATATGTATGCTCTCAGTACTTCCTCGCTTTGAACAATGGAGGCCTAACGGCCAGAGGGTTTCTCCGGGCTCTCCCGACGAGTCTGGGGATAGTGTGGGCTTGGGCGGCAAGCCTGCGTCTGGCACTAGGAATGTTGCCTCTTCGCATGGCTACGTGGTCAGGGGTGGAAGGTGAAGTGGATCGGTTTTGGAGTTGGTCAGCCATGGATACGAGCTTGAAAAAGGTCTGGTAAAACCTTGAACTGCTGGGGAGAAAGAAAGGTCTGGGTGCAAGACGCTCAGGGTTTTGGATTTGCCAAAATGAGGTAAAGAACTTCCAACGAAGGAGAAGGTCTTATTTATAAGTTGAGTCGTGGTGGGCCTAATGCAATTTTTGCGACGATAGGCCTCGAGCAGCTCAACAGGCGCGTCGTTCCACCTCCCTTATTTATGGAAATTTCAGATAAAGCTGTCCTTTCGTCGGCCAAGTCATAATTGCTTGAAGTACGAATCGATTGGACTTCCCCCTCAAATTGCCAAAAGAATTTTTCTTTAATATTTTATTTGAATGGACGCAAGATAAAGATTAACGCATTGTGCTCACCAACGCAACTACATTTTCACAGAGGACGAGCAACAACGCATATATCCCCGCAAACACCCTTAACCAACGCAATTTCTGGAGGATAACCTCAACATAGTGCATTTAGCTAAGGACGCGGCAAAGGACATATACGAGCGCAACACACCTCAACTCAATAGTTGAGTTAGGTGAACGCGAAGCATTCCTTATTGGTTTGAGATGCGTCCATTGTCGCTTGCTTTCTTGTTGTTAATTGTTTTATTATTTTTATTATATATTTTTCATCAACGCAAGTGTTGTGACTTGCGGCAATAAATTTTCTCTTTATTACTCAATCATTCACCATTTAAAGTTCATCAAATTAATTACAGAAAAAGTCAAGGAATTTAAGACGAGACAAAATTAAATGCAAAGACGTAATATGAGGAAATAAAGTCATAAAATAAAATTAAATTAAATGAAGAATTGAAGACAGAATTCATAATTTTAAGAGATGGAAATTCAAAAGCATTAAACATAGTATTGAGATATGGATCGAAAATTGCGTTGTCATGAATGATCGCAATCCACATTTCCGCAGGCGATCAGGCTTGCTTGCTCAATGTCTTAAGGACATTGCTCCTTTCCTATAGATCTCGGGCTTCTTAATTGGATGGACAATGTTCCCGGTGTTTGACTTCTTAGCTCAGAGGCCAGTTGGCTTTACCAGGATCTCCAGATTCCTTATTGAAGACCCTTGCGCTTGCATCACTACATCGTTTTTATCCATATATTGCTTCAGCAGCGTCTCTACGAGCTTCCCGAGGTGTTAGATGATGATGGTTGCTGGTTGTGCGGTCTTGATTCTCTTGATTGTGGTGAAAAGACGGATTCCCTCTACTACCCCTTGATGGTTAACTAGCCCTCCTGGGTTGGGATTGCCTCCCCAACCGAAGTTAGGATGGCTCCTCTAGCCCGGATTATAGGTGTTGCTGAAGGGATTGTTCTGGATAGCACATACTTGCTGAAGGTTCAATGGGCACGTGTCAGCTCCGTGAGCCCATCCACAATTGACGCAACTGATTGCAGCCACTTGAAGCCGATGCAGCGGGTTGCGCTAATTGTGGAATAATGGCTCCTTGGTTGATTGCCCTTGACTGGAGGATCGAGGTCATCACGACCATTTGCGCGGCCAACGTGGTCATTGTCTCTGTAGGGAAAATGGTTGTTTTCACTTTTCCTTCTCTCGGCGCCTTGGCCTCCATATCCATCGTGATCCAGTCATCCATTCCGCGAGATGCAGTCGATGATGACTTTAGCCTCTGTGTATGTCTTATCCATAAAACTCCTGTCGCAGAGGCATCAACAACAGCATACGTTGCTCTATTCAGGCCATTATAAAAACGTTTCCATCAATATGCAATCGAGAATCCGATATGCGAGCAGTTTTTCACCAGTCTCCTAAATCGCAACCCAGGCGGTGCTTAGGGTCTCATTCTCCATTTGTTTCAAAATTCAACACATCCTTTTGTCGCCTTGCATTGAGGGCAGGTGGGAAGAACTTTTCATGAACCGCTTCTACAGTTGATCCATGAAGTGATTTCATTTGGCTCAAGTGAGTAAGCCCACCTCTTAGCCTCATCCCTCAAGGTGTAAGGGAACAGATACAGTTTTATATTCTTCGGGGTCACCCAGGTAAGGAAAATTGTCGCACATCTCAACAAAGCTTGTTAGATGGGCGTGTGGGTCTTCACCTTGCAGACCCTCAAACTGCCTGACGTTTTGAATCAATCTGCAGCATGACCAACTTAATCTCGAAACATCCGTTTCTTCATAGTCGGCCTCGAGATTCCAGGCGAAAAATCATACAAATTGCTGCATAATTAACACATTGAGATGTTGCGATCAGCCGCCAGAAAGACAAGATCCTAAGCTTGGTCGAACAGCCCTTGATTTGCAACCGTACCATGTCCGCATTATCATTGTTGTCCGCCATGTTGGTTGCCTTCTTTAGCCTAATTCGGTTCTGGCATGCCCTTGCGTGGAAAAGTACGCTCGATCTCAGGGTCAACTTCAAATTCCGGTTCAGCACTAGGACTAATAAACTGTCAGGTTGCTCTCCACGTTGAACAACCAATACAATAAGATATGTTCCTGCAAAAATACCAAAAACACACTCAAACAATAAACCGTTAACCAGTCCCTGGCAACGGTGCCAATAAACTTGGGTGACGATAACACTGATAGGTATGATTGATGATGTTCTATGCTCGAAATGATTATGATACTACTTCTAGATAGCGTTAATTATGGATGTTCACGTAGTATGCCATGTGTTGTCACAAGTTTTTTATAATGAAACCAAGTATAATTCCACCGCAAGTTTCTCGGTGTGATCCGAGGTCGAACACAGGGACTATCTTGAGTTATTTTGGTATGTTCATGATATATGCGACCAGGTTTCAATCTTTAAAAATGTGTTTATACAGGTATATAAATTGCGATAAAATAAAGTGAAACAGTAAAGATGTGATAATAGAATAAAAATACAGTAAACCTAAGCTAGATGATACAAGATATAGGCTTCATGTTACAAGATGCTGAGATCAAGGTTGGCTGTGAAAGTTATGCAAAAACGTAGAATGCGGCAACAAGTCTTATGAAAATAATAGAAAGAGAAAGATAAATAATATAAACAGCGCAAGTTCTCAATTGTGTTAAAGCTAGAAATACTGTTCCGCTCTTCTCTTGGCATACACCTTTCAGTGATCGACCACGCTCTTACATGTCTGTGGTGAAACAGAGAATAACATAATGATATTGCTTCCATATCTTACGGTTACCATAAAACCACCAATAACATCCCAATCAATTGGTTATTAAGAAAAAAAAAGATAATTATCAAATAATTAATATTATTATAAATAAATATGATAACCAACTTACCATATTATATTTATAACCTATAGTATATTTATAACCTATAGTTTTAATATTTCATCTCATGAAAAATACAAACCATAGTTCTTTTTCTATTTTTATGGTACTTAATGTAAATCATGTTTACATTAATCCTCCACTTGATGTATCTCATACATCACATCAAATTATAATATATATATAATGAATTTTCTCTGTCAATTTGAACATTTCAAATCAACCCCAAGAACTGATTCTCAACTTGAATCCATTGAGCTACCAAGGGGACCTTATGGTCCTGTAGCTTGAAGCTCCAATGGTACGTGAATAACTGACTAAACTCTTTAGTCACGGGATCCACCATCCGTTAACTGTCGGACACTCCACTAAAGACCGACAGCTGCACTCTCCTTACTACAGATATATTTTGTGTCCATACCAACCAATCAACAGTGTGATAACCCTTGACAGATTGCTCGTAAGTACAACTAGGCCAATTTACCCGTTTTGCCCCTATAGTTACATTCTAACTTCTTAAGTATCACTGATTCCTCTAATGAACATAAAGTCATAGTCCTACTATGACTGAGTCCTCTCTTACAAAAGAGAGGGTGTGGTCACTATATTTTAGACCTGGAATCAGCCTTTAAAGAAGCAATCTATCTACTTACCCCGATTGGGGGAGGAGTGAATTCCATCTTGTGTAATTAAGTTCCTAGCTCTCAAATCAGACAAATCCCAAAAAAGGTAGGCTTATTGAGTTGGCAATCTGACCACTCTCACCCATACTAATCAAAGGACTGCTCTCAAAGGCAGGAGTTCCCAAAACACTTAGGATTACGGTCATGTCACCACTATGGTCGTTTAGTTAAGATGCAAGTCTCTATTATCGACGGCGTTATATATACAAAATCTAGTCATCTCGTGGTCAGGTCTTATACAAACTCTTTGTATAGGACACCCTACTCGAACGTCTCCACATGAGTGATCAGGATCTTACTATCTGTTGTAGTTACAACACTTACAAACCTCTACAAAGCGGACCGTACTGTAGTGTTACCAGGATCAGGTATCCCACCTTAATCCTTTATACTATAGACCTATTTAGGTTATCACTTAAGAGCATGTCCACTTGTATATCACATATACATGCTTAAGTTTACATAAGATAACCAAGGAGCTTTGTTTATTGGATATGAGTAAATGCTAGAATTAAATAACACTTATTTTATTCATCGAATAATGTGTATCTTTACAAAACAACGAGACTCCAAAAGAATTAGGACACCAATCCCAACAAACCCTTCACGGGTTGTTACGTAATAACGACTAGGTGTCTATTTTACCCCCGAGATTACCTCTTGTTACTTAAGTTTCACTGACTCTCTAATGAACAATTGGTTTGTGATCTGATCAACAAACCGAATCCCTCTCGAGCCAATGAGAGGGTAGGGTGGCCCCTTGTTCAAGACTCGGAGTCAGCACTTAGGGAACAACCTT